>NC_139924.1:21887045-22032045 GCF_963514095.1 Eutrigla gurnardus | reverse complement strand
CTTGGAGACGACTGAATCGACTCCTAACGCACCAGCACCGAACGACCCCCTTTACTGCTGGGATTTAGTGTTGGTCTTTAGCCTCACTCCACCTTGACCTTGTAGTTGCTTTTGGAGTATAGCTACGGTACGCAGGGGGGGGGGTAAGGAAGAGATACAGACACATAAAGAAGCAGCGGAGGGAAAGGAGGCAAACAGAAAGTAAAAAGTGAGGCGGAAGGGGGAAGTGAGAGCCAGAGAGAGGGAGGGAGAGGGGGAGTTAAGTGCTCTCTGGGGACTAGACTGTGGTTAAGGATTATTAAATGGGATCAATAACCAACAAGGCCTCTGTGTGTATAGGCAAACACACACACACACACACGCTCCCTCTTCCCCAATCTCCAGCCTTCTCTTCTCTCCCAAGACTTCACACGGACCCTACACATCTCAGCTTCTCCACTGCCCCGTCTGCCGAGTCACATTTTAAAATGTTTATCACATTCTTCCTGAGGCTCTCATCTGGTTTGACGGCTGCACTCCATTCCACTGCGTCCCATTTTCAGCCTCTCTATTCAGCCATTCTTTGCACCAATCGGCAATTTCCAGCCACTTGTTTGTGTTCCTCCATCACCTTGCCCATGACGCTCACAACTAGGGGCTCTGGGATCGCTGTATTGACCGACGTTTCTATTATCTGATATTCAGAGGTCAAACTGTCTCCAACAAAACCCAGAAGACAAAGATACAGAAAGCCAAAGTTAAGCCGAGCATTTCGTCTCCAGCTGGTTTTTTTTTTTGCAGGCAGCAGCTCACTGACTGTAGTTCACTTTTGCTGCTGGATATATAATGTTGCAACTCAACTCTTCTTTCTTTCCCTGGAGTCAACATGTAATAATGAATGAAGTGCTGCTCTCAATAACCCTGAGAGCTGCACTTCCATTCTGCACTGCACTAGTGGTTGTCTTAAAATACTGTTTTACAACACGACACCACTTAACAGCCTGTCCTGTGGTTCGTTTGTCTTGAGAGGGACGGTGAATTTTAAGGTAGCAGTGCGTCTCTAATGCCAATCTGTCCCAACAACTATTGGATGGATTGCCATGAAGCCCACTATCCTCGACTTTTCCTCGAGCTTCAGCAGCAAGTGAAAGTTCCCATTTATCCAGTAAAATATATTTCAACATCTACTGATTTGCTACAAACATTTTGGACGGACATCAATGCCCCTCATCATGACTTGCATTAGCTTTGGTGGCCCTCTTCAGGTCAAAGCTTCATTTTGCTCAATATTCTGGTTTACTTGCCAAAATAAAAGATCCGCATTCTGCAGTGCAGTGACATATAAATTATGCCGTGGTGGATGCATTTCATGAGAGGTGAGGTTTTAAATCCAAAAACAACCACCGGGCCACTCAGTTTTATCACATGATCTTCAATTCCAGTTACATTTCTGAGAAAGACCATGCTATTTTAAAGCTCTAAAACGGCGCTACTAAATTGACCTTGATGGGATTCTTCTCCCAACTGATGTTTCCAAGGTCAACAATGAAGACCGAGCAGTGACGTCAGGCGTTACTGTCATCAACGCTCATGCAGAATCGGATAAAACAAGTTGAATAACAATATAAGTTAAGTGTTTCTCATAAAAGACAGGTGAAGTATTCATCAATTATAATAAACTGACTCGTATCTTTCACAGACACCACCAAGTGCCTGCCAACCCATTTTACATGCATATCTAAAATATCTAAACCTCTCACCTGTCACCCAAATCCTCCCTTTCACTCCTCTGTCTGCTGCTCTTCATCCCTTTGTCTCTCTCTCCAATCCCATCAGCTTTTCATTCAGACGGGACGTGTCGTTGAAGACTTGGCCTGTACTGCCACCATTGTTACCCCCCCTTCAGAAAACAAACGGGGGGCAGCAGCGAGAAAAGGGAGAGAGAGGGGGCGCAAGTGACTGGAATCTCTGCAGTAGAGAGATAGGGGGTGAATAACAAAAGGCTGTGTGGATGGATGGATGAATGATAGACAGGGAGAGGGACGAGAAACGGGGAGGGAAAGCCAAGAATGCTGCTGTCGGGCGATAGTGCCAACAGAAGGAGGATGTTGGACTTGTTGCCTTACAATGGTAAAATGTGGAAAAGGAGGAGCAGAACGCCTGAGAATGAGGGAGAATGATGAAAGTATGAGAGGGACGACAGTGTTTGGAAACATACAAGGTTCCTCAGTGTTTTCTGCCAAGATGAGCTCAAATGTTCACGGACAACATAAAAACATGAGCACGTTGGTGCTAACTTGGCAACCTCCAAGTGTGACTGTGCTTTCCTCTATCATGATTAATGAACCAGATTCTGTTCCTTTAAAAGTTCCCTGTACAAGGCTGGATGACAGGAACACTTCAACCACAAACCACCATTTGTATATCAATTACTCACCCATGTTAGAGAAACGAAGGACCTTGAATAGAGCATGCATGAGTATTATAAATATGAAGGTTTTAGCTAAGATGCATGTCTTTGGGATAAGGTTAACCCGAATGCTTTGAAGCTTTGACTGTTGCCATGGTAATTGACGTAAAATCAGTAGTCTAATGCGTTTTTTTACACACGTACAACCCCTAAAATACCTGCATGAGCAAATTCATGGCCTATCGCTGTAATCTATCGCTGTTAAATAAAAATCAAATTTTCATGTTCATATCTCATTAGACAATAATAGCCATGTTAAGTACAATATAAAAAAAACAATGGCCGCAAGTTTGAGGTAGTTTGAGGAAGTATGACATATATAAAACACCAATACTGACGGGATCGATGGAAAATGCTGCTAGAATAATTCAGAAGTAGTGTCATTACATAGTTTGCCCAGCAGAGTGCACTGATGCGTACTGTAGCCATATAAACTAGTTTAAACACTAACACATTAAATACTTCCAAAATAACAGTTGCATTAATACACCTTTGTCTGTCCATCACTTGATCTATAACTCAATCAACTGGTGTGTGTTTTACTTTGCGTTACTTTCTCCCTCTTGCTGATGGTATGTTTATTTATTTGTTGGCTGAGACAAAATATAGAATAGGAAGCCAGAATGGAGATAGGCCAGAAGTAAAAAGACAAGAGACGCAGCAGAAATACAGCCTGGTTTTGGGGGAAATGGAGAAAAAAAAGAAAAGTGCCGTGACGAAAGTGTGTGTGTGTGTGTGTGTGTGTGCGTGTGGGGGCGCAGAAGAAAGACAGAGGCACACACATCCACAAATCTGCATGTCAGAGATAGCACCACAAGAAAAGGCCCCAGCAGATTCAAATTAATATAATTATCAAGTCAGTTATTAATACAAAAGCAGATACAGAGCAGGGTGGATTAGCCTACAAGTTACTGACGCACAGCACTGTGGAAGACATGTGTAGTGTATGCACACACACACACACACACACACACACATGCAGAAAGAAAGTCAATACAAGCCAAGAAGACCTCCACACACAAACCAGATGGTTAATATTCAGCCATGAAACCAGTTCTAAAAGAATACTGTGTAGATCTTCATTCCTAATCCACACACAACAAAATGATCTTGATAAAGTAGCGACAGGGCAATCGGTCATGGCTGGCTAGCTGGTCACGTAGGGTTAATAGATTTCCCTCCATCTCATATCCTTCAGCCTTCATCGCCATCATCTCTTACCACAGTCGCATGTTATCAAGTCAAATCTTAAAAACGGGTGAAATATAAGGCCCGTCTGTTAACGGCGACCTGGAAACCAGTTGCACGGCTTTCACATCCAAATGAGCTGCGTCTTCATTGTGGCACTAATGACTGTGAAGCAGAAAATAGGCTCTAAAAAAAAAAAACAGAAATGTATGACTGTCAGTGCATCTGTGAAGTCAATCCGTTGCAGGGGTCCCCGTGTGAAATTACAAAACGTTCCATAATGAAGTTGCATGACTTCACTGGAATGCTTCTGAAAACGCACTTAATGCTGGATCAAATCGGTGGAAAAATGTTCTCAAAGGGTGTGAAATTCTGCGACTGGCTAAAGGAAATGTCCAGATCTCCCCCTCTGTTCCTTGTCTTCAGGGGACAGTTCACCCCAGAATGAAAAATACATGTTACCTCTTACCTGTAAGACTGTAGTGAGTTTTGAAAATATCAACTCTCCCTGCTCTCTAATCTAACGGGACTAGATGACACTCTGCTTGTGGTGCTCAGAGCGGAAAAAGATGACATGACATGAAAAACTCAACAGCAATGTCTCTTTCCAGAAACCATGACCCGATTGCTCAAGAGTTGACAGGAAATAGTTCAAACATGAAACTGCTTTCAGTTGATTCTACGGCCGATATCACACCAAAACAACGTAGACTGATAACTAGCACTATAGGCAAGCGGAAACATACATAACATGCTTCTACATACAATCTGAACTGCTTTTCCTTCGAAGCTATGACGCTGAGCAACAATTTGCAGAGGGTTGCAATTTAGGAGAGCCTTATGTAAAAGGTTAGGTTGTCACTCATCTTCCCTTTAAAGGGGAACATGGCTTGTTGATAAGAGAGTGTGACTGCCACCTCCTGGACCATTTGCACAACTACAACACCCACTGATTCTTTTACTACAGAACCATCATCTGTCAGTGGAAACTTGTTTTGAAATGTAGATTGTTTTTTTAGCATAGAAAGGCCCAGTTAGAATGTCATGTTAAACTACACCATCCACCAACCCTTCCATGTACAATGTACAGGCAGATATGCTTTCTAACACACTATAATGTAGTTGTATGCAGACATGTTTAACTGTTTAATATTCTATTTAAATAAAGCAACCAGAAGTGACCTGAGAGGGTGGAGCTAAGTACAACGGAATGCTGAATAAGGCATTTTTAGGCGACCAAAATGTGACAATTATCTTTCATGAAATTAAACACATTGTGTAGTTATAAGACAAAAACACAGAAAACTCCCAGACTGGAGACTGCAGCGGAAGGGCCGTGACAATCACAATTTATCGTCTTTTTTACTCCAAATGGGACCATAACTTACTAAATCAACATCATGCTGTATTGAAGAAGACTTGAAACTAGCAATCATCTGAATAAACTCAAGTTTACCATGTTTACTGGGGTAATAAATCATGTGAGAATTTGGGTCATTTTATCACAGACTTTACAATCAGACTTTAAAAAAAAAAACAAAAAAAAAAAACAGAGGAATCGCCTCCTGATTACACACCATTAGAAAGAGTGCAAGATGAGGCACTTCCACCTTGGCTTCACTTCACAGAACCAGGTTTCCACCCGTCAATACATACAAAAGTGTTTATTTATTTTAAATACTCTCATATCTGCTTAAAATTACATTTTATTTTATTGTTAACATAATTTTACTGCTTACATAAGGGGAGTTGAAGTAAAAATCAAAGGTTGTTCAACTTCCAGAGATTCAAAAACAATATGTCTACCTACACATCCCATAATGATCTAATACTACCGTCCTCACAATTACCCTGGCGTTCGGTCTCAGGCGTGAGGGCTTCCCTGCCATGTAGCATCGCAGCGTTGCAACATCACAAATGACATTAATAGAAGCAGTCATATTTTAATCCACGATCATTTAGTAAGCCTGCCCGTCTGAATAATTTAACGCCAAAAGAAATCTGCTGCCCGTCTGTCTGCCTGCCTGCCACAAGCAAGTGTGCTATTTGGATTTGCGCTGTAAATGTCTGCTAGTGTGAGATTAATGTAATTGGGTTTTTGCCTCAGGTTTTGGTTTCCCTTTGCACGGATCACTTATGTCTTTATAAGAAAATCAACACGTAATGCTTCTGTACATATAACAGACCTGCAAACTCCTCAGAGGAAAAAAGGTGACAGTGTCACGGGGGGGATTTTTTTTTTGATGGTACTATGCAAATGAAACTAGTCTGAGCGTGACTTAACAAAACTCAGCATACTTTCTCAAAAATCATTGTCATTGAGGGATTTGCGCGGTAGCCAGGCGACCGTCTCATCCAATGGCGAGCTCAGTTGGCGCTGTGTGCTTCAAGATTCCGATTGGCTCAGAGAAATGTCAATTATAAGAAAGATTCTGAAGCAAGTGCTGAGATTCCGATTGGCCCAGAGAAATGTCAATTATTATTGTTCAATAAGGAAAAACCATGCAAAAGTGCATTCAACCTTTCTCCGTGAACAAAAACTACAGCTCCCATGATGCCCCGCGGCAAACCAGGAAGTGCAGCCCTCACGTCAAGTGCCGGTCCCTGTGATTCACTTATCAAAACTAAACAAACAAGTATGGATAAACACGGATGGAACAACAACGTTATAAATCCAAATATTATCTTTATGTGCCACAGCTTCACCATTTCATTAACTTTTAACTTCTATTGTCAGTAACTTAACTGCTTGGATCTACCGGAGCATAGCGTTATCGCGTTTGCTTTAACGTACAATACAGGGGAGCGGACAAAACACAGAGCGACGATACAGCATAGCGTTAGCAGACAACATGAAGCGTACAACATGAAAGCACACAAGAAAACAAGAACTTCACACCGGCGTTCACACCGGACGCGATAGACGCGAATACAATCGCGTGAGACGCGTGTATCGCGCCGCTTGATCATTTTGGACTATTCGCGTCATTCGCGTCATTCGCTTCATTCGCGCATGACGCTCATTTTTGAGGGGAGCCGGCGGGTCACGTCGGCGGACCCTCCTCCTCCGCCTCGGGGTACCCGATGCCAGAGTCCGTGAGCCTCCTCCGGGAGCCACGTCCCTCGCACCTCTCCCCAGAGTCGGGGCCACATTCGACCTCAGACCAGACGAGACAACTCGCTGAATTTAAGCATATTACTAAGCGGAGGAAAATAAACTATCTAGGATTCCCTCAGTAGCGGCGAGCGAAGAGGGAAGAGCCCAGCGCCGAATCCCCGTCCGACGGGCGGGCGGACGTGGGAAATGTGGCGTACGGAAGACCGATTGCCCGGTGTCGCGCGGGGGCCTGAGTCCTTCTGATAGAGGCTTAGCCCGTGGACGGTGTGAGGCCGGTACGGCCCCCGTCGCGCCGGGGTCCGGTCTTCCCGAGTCGGGTTTGGTAATGCAGCCCGTCCATCTCAGCTCATCTGTCTGTCGGCTTGAACTCGTCGCTGATTGGATGTCGCGGCGCGATGCCGCCTGAAAAGTTCGATATTTTCAACTTTATTCGCCTGAATCGCGTGTCATCGCGCCATTCACATTGGTTTTCAATGTAGAGTCGCCGCTCAATTCGCGTCTATCGCGTTCGGTGTGAACGCCCCTTTAAAGAGGAACTACACCATTGGGCTGCTGAACCTCGAACGGTTCTCAATGAATATTACTTGCGGGATTTTAGCTCTGGATTAACATACACAAAAATAAAAAATAAACTACACAAATGACATAACTGCACAGAAAACACAACAATAAGAATGATCCAATAATTGTTCGCAATTCTGGACCCCCCCCCAAAAGAAAACTCTCCGGTTCTACACGATCCACGTGAATGACCAAATTGACCAAGAAAACGGCGATTGTCGCCGAAAAGCGACAAGTTTGCAGCTCTGATATAAAGATATTTCAGAGTCTTTTGCACAGATTGCTTTCTTTGAATAGGCAAGTGTTCTTGTGTGTAGAATGGATGACCAGAATTGTCCTCGTTTCTAGAACTATTTGCACTCAGTAATGAGACGCTTCTTAAACTCCGGTGCCGAGATAAATACGGGTCTTTCTCCAATTTCCTTGCAGGAAATCAATAACGTTTTATGATGCACTTTAGGTATTGTTGGTCATATTTTTCTTGGAGTGAGCCAACTTAATGTAGCAGAAACAGCTCTGAATGAAAATGGGAATTTTCCCACATGCAGAAGATGAATACGCTGCAGCACACTGCTTTCAAACAGGTACAGTACCTGGATATTAAAATGGATTGTTCACTAGTGGGACCTGCCACTGTCACGATTGGTCCACTTATCATCTCCTGATAGTGGCCGCCGGCCGATCAATGGCACCATTCTTGAGTTCGGTGTCAAATGTGGTCTGCGGTGCATAATCACACCATTGTGTTCATACCGGGAAGTGAAAGCAGTAAATTCCAGTCATTTAAACGCAGAGGAGAAGTGGTCATATGGTGAGACTGACTTTCACAACAAATTCTGCATAAACATCTCAAATCAGAGATGACCAACACACTTTGAGAAATATGATGCTATCTGCCTGATTTAAATAACTGGCTTGAGTTTAAAATGACTGCTTTCTAATCTTCTTTCTGACATTCAACGTTTAAATCCTCCATAAATGTCAATTTTACAAGCACTTCTGAGAAATTACTATAAAACGTCTCACTCCCATAAGTTCTGGTCAGTCTCAATAAACGAAACAACCCTGAGCAAGCTGAAGATAAGAAAGAGACTCCTCCCTCCCCCACACACATCCAGGGTCTCTCTGGGTCTCACATCATCAGAGTATGTTAGCACATCATTAACCAGCGTTAGCACTTCTATCACACGCTCCCTACTGAAGTTAGAATGTTTTGGGCTTCTGTCTCAATTGCCATGTGATGTGATGGTTCACTTTTATACTAGGATCTGAAGGCTTTTTCTTCTATGTGAAGCTATTTATTTTGTTTTATATCATGGATAGGTCCTTTAACACATATTGTAGACCATATTCATATTTATTCAAGCAGTGCAATTAGTGATAGTGTGGGAAGCTGACTGTTACCAAATATATATCCAACATGAGTCATTTTCTACAAGGGAAACTATAAGATATCTACAATGAAACCCACATGCAAAGGTTCAAAGTGCATGTCATATTTGTGACTTTAGAGAATGTGGAGTTGGAGAAAGTGTGTTAAGAAACACTCTTATCAGTGTGTGTGTGTGTGTGTGTGTGTGTGTGTGTGTGTGTGTGTGTGTGTGTGTGTGTGTGTGTGTGTGTGTGTGTGTGTATATATATGTATAGTAAGCGGGCACAGGGAGGACGGTGCGACAGGGTAAATGATGGCAGTATTGATCTCTGATGCACTTTTATAGCCCTGCTATGTCAGTTTAGCACCTTGGCAACACTCGCTTTAGAGTTACGTCAATACTGAACTCTGGCACTCGGCAACAGACCGATAGGGAGAGACGGATAGAGAGAGGGAGGTGAGATGTATAGAGAGAGGCACCATCAAGGTAAAGACCACTTCAACCTTGAGCGTGACGTGAAGACACAGACACCAAAGTTTACAGTCTGTCCCCGATAGCTGGATCTTAACACTTGATTAAAGGGAAAAAACATGCCATATTTCCAGTGTCAAACAGGCTTGTGGATTACACTGCATGAGTGGTTTCTATTGACATTTTGATGTTTTGACACAGTGTTTGTAGCTGTTGTAAATTCAGGCCTCATACAGCTAGTATCCTCTGTGAATGAGCAACAACACCCTATTTGCAGCCAATTTTCATGCCTGCAAATTCCAGGCCAGTCGGCCTTTAGCAACAATTCAAAAGCGGGAGGCGTCGCTTGAAGCCAGATGCTAATAATATGCTTAATTCTTGCAGGTGTAAAAACTGGAGATAAATATCTCACAAAATCCAAACGGGCTGTTCAAAATCTGTTCAGTCTTTCTTTTACGTACAGAGCCAGGAGCCTGCAATCATTAAATAAACAGTGTTGGCACGTTTGTAACCGATCCACTGAAGACACGTTGGTCTTCTCATCACTTATCTCCCCCAAACTTTATTCCATTCAAAATTGGAGGACATGAAATCCAGCCTCCTACTGGGAAGAATACCATTTAAAAATCCCCATCCAGAAACCAAACCACGCAGTTACATTTGTGTGTCTATCCCGGTGAGAACATTTAGAGCACACAAATCATACTTTGGGGAAACGATCGCACGCTATTCATTTGAACTTTTGTTGAACTGGTTACCGTTTGTGGATGTTTTACCATCATAGAGCTTGTTTGCCTAGTAGTAAGCATTATGTATAGATCTGGGAGTGGTTTCCTCCTTTTAAAAATTTTGACTTGGCGAAGATCCAACTAGGATCAAAACGTCATTAAAACTATGGCATGGTTGCCTTTTTCTTTAAGATGCTGTTTTGACAGCGTAGCACCTTGGCGATGACCGTAAAATTCCTCTTCTTCAGCCTTTTATCAAATTCCCATGTGCTCTCAAGTTTGCCTGCACAACTAACACAGACAAACAGAGATTTCTTGAGCATGCAAACTATTCAGCCTATTTTTCCCACTCATGATTGAGACTCTATAATGCCACGCATGCCAGCTTGTTGTTTCCGCGTCTGTGTTATGCTTGATGCTGTCGAGTAGTGGCTGGAACCTTTAGCCTCTCTGACTTTATGAATAACAATTCACACAATCATCAATAATCCAGTGTCACAAACGGGTGTGAAAGAAGGTACGCCGGTCTCGGTGGTGCGTTTCCATGATTTAGTCCACTTTCATCTATGCATGGCGCAATTGCTCGGATTGATTAACTGACAACTGCTGTTGGAGAACATTGTTTTGCACTCGATAATTTTGAAATCGGCCTCCTCTAATGCCCCACTTCAGTTTGGTGAAGCAGAAAATGAACCCTGTTCACATTATCCCAGAGTCACTAAGTATTGGATTTTGGCTGCTGAAAAACAAAACATGCAAACATCTATTACCGCAACACCGCACGGCACTTGTACTCTTATCAACCAGGAGGTTTAATTACCTTGTGTGGTTTAATGTTCAATTATGCATTCACTGTGTTTTGTTCGATTCTAGATGTAAGTGATAAAACTGAATGTGTAGTGGTATAAAACCAAGACACGTATATGAAAATGGGAACATGAAGTAAAAAAAACTAAAATAAATGCTTTTCAGATAGCTCAGCCTGTTGTTTTTTATTACTAAAACATCAAATAATAAGAGTCTAAAATACCTCTATGTCATTGGCTGTGTGTGTGTGTGTGTGTGTGTGTGTGTGTGTGTGTGTGTGTGTGTGTGTGTGTGTGTGTGTGTGTGTGTGTGTTTGTTTTACTGACCGGTCACAGGAGCAGGCCACCAGTATGATGAGCAGGTTGTAGATGATGAAGGTGAAAATGACAGCTGTGATGGTGCCGCGGGGGATGGCGTAGCTTGGATTCTTCAAGTCGCCTGGAAGACGACACAGATTGAATATGTTTAATGTGTGTGTTCCTGCACAGGTAATCGGGTCACGCGCACACACACACACCCAGGCTGCCCTCACCGACCTGACATATTGGAACCAGCCATGATGCCGGTGCAGCCATTAAACATCACAGCGAAGACGGTGGCAAAGGTCATCATATTTCCCGTAGTGTAGTCCAAAGTGTAGTCAGCTGTGGGAAGAGATAACAGATAAGTCAGTGTAGTTGTCAGTTTATCAGCACCATCGGTCTTCTAACAGAAAGTTCAATTTGGCTTGTTGGCAGATGCTCCCGTGTACTTTGCCAGCCACCAAACCTCATTGTGTTTTACAGCGTTTGAACAATCTACGGTCTGCACATCTTTCCTGCGGTTTACAGAGCAGCATCTCACTCAATCACAGGATGTTGGGTCCATTAATAAACTAGAATTAAACGCCTTGCCGATTTATGCCTCCACCAATCAGTCATGTTGCAGTTTGCATCCATGTCTGTCAGCCCTGCATCATTTTATCCTTTTACACATTATAGGGAAATTATCATAACAAATAGCATATGGATTATTGAGTTATGGTCACAGTGATCATTGACCACCAACTTATCAGTTCATCCTTATGTGCAAGTGGAGGTTTGTACCTCATTTGAAGAAATTCACTCAAGGCTTTGTCGAGATATTACAAGAACAGGAGGGATGTGAGTTCACATACTACTTTCCGAGATATTTTGCGGGCTGGTGCCTATTCTCAAACCAGTTATTCGAGTTTCCACAGCCAAAGAACCGGATCTCGGCCAGGAAAACCGGTTCCAATGCGGCACCAAGCATTGCAGGTCTTGATCTGGTCTCGAACCAAATCTTGTTTATGTCAGGGGCTGGAGGGGGTGGTCTTGTTGGTTATTGTGACCAACAAGATCAACCGATTGTTGTGAAATCAGGGTAACTATGGACAAAATCAGGGAAGTGGTCAGTGGAGGAGACGCACTCCTTCCATAGCATTCGAGACAAGCAGCACACATGTGTTCAGTCTTGTGCAACCAACTGCGTACCAGCACCAGCACCAGCACCAGCACCAGCCCACCACTAGAACTAGGTTTGAGTTGGTTGAAAAGGGGTAACAGTGGCCATGACCTCTGACCTCAAATCATATTCATCCTTGATTCCAGGTGGTGGTTTTGGCCAAATGTGAAGAAATACCCTGCAAGCGTTCCTGAGATATCGTGTTCACAAGAACCGAAACTGTGCCTTTAACTTCAACAAACACTTCTTTTCTGTCATTGAGTAAAAGGGCGACTTTCAACAAGAACAAAACTCCTATAAAGCACTCTGCTTTATTGATTAATGAAAGAGCTAACATTGAGGGTTATATTTATAGAGGACCTTTTATACCTTAGAATGCAATTAGATTCATTCAGAAAGTGGGTTTAATCGTAAACACATTTCTCTGGTCAGCTCTTCGGCTTACTCAAAACTTGAACGCGTAATAGTTCTCACGTGTACCTGAGTCATGCCCGAGTTACACCAATTAGCTTAGTAATCATGTGCTCGGATATAAATCCCTGGAGACGGACTGCACTGCTTGGATAGATTCCCATGCACATTAAGAACCAAAGAACAAGTACGCAATTGATTTAAAGATCAATCAAAACCTTTTCTAGCAGCAGAGGAATATATGTATTTTTGATTAATAAAAAAAACAATAAATTAAAGAGTGAACATTAGTGGCAACAGGAAAAAGCCTGAGAGAGGCAGTGGCTCCATTCCCAGCAGGGCTCATTTCGGCTATGTTCAAAGTCGTTCACACATCAGATCAAGTGACAAATCAGTCACAGATTGCTTTCTCAGTCATCAATATTTGCCTGTGATATTATCATCTCCATGTCTCTCACGTTCCAATACAATAACTTCATAGAATTAACAATGTACAGTCCATTTCCCAGTTAAACACTGTACAACACATTGATTGTTAAAGCCTCTTAATAAGTAATAATGCCCACCGAGATGTCCATAATCAGACCTTCCCCTCGTCCATTCATTCCTGATAACAGACACCTTGTTTGATGTCAATGTTTAGCCTCATTCATTAGCACTCTTACCTCATTGTCCACATTAATTAATTTCACCTGGCCAAATAAACATAAGCAGTAAACAAAGCACTGATCACATAAGACACTCCAAACATGCTTGGTATGATCCTGGAAGAGCTATTTTTGGCCCAGCAGCCTCATCATCCACCTTACCCCACAGGTTCCCGAGCAGCGTGTCCAACTTGAAGCCAGTGAAGTTGGCCGTGGTGGGAAACCGGGGGCCCGTCCCATTGGTCGGGTTAAACCAGGCAGAAGGGGGCAGCACGATGGTACGAGGGCCTACGGCAAAGAAGCTGACGAAGATGGTGCCCAGGACAAAGATGACCACCAGGAAGATGACGAAGGTGGCCTTGGCGTAGATGTGGGCTCCCACCAGGCACACCAGCAGGCACAGCAGGGCCACACCTGTACCATAAAGCAGGGACCACCAGTAGCCCGATGGCAGGACCTGGTACGGAGAAGTGGCCATAGACCCGTCTGGCATGGGATGAAAAAAAGCGTTGAGGCGGGAGGTCATAATGGAAAAGGGAAAGGGGAATATGTGTTAATGCTTATGAATGATTGACAGAATGTGTACAGCCGTATAATGTTATAGCACAGAATGTCAATAGTGGAGCATTTTAAAAAGCTTTGACAGACACAAACAGTTTTAAACAGGAACAACCAACAGAAACTTTCCCAGCTTTATTCACAGTTTTATGTTCTTTTCTAGACACTCCTTGCGTAATATTCACATTTCTACGCATTCACACCTCAGATGTCAGTTGTTGAACATGGAAAGCATTTCTTACTGGGTATCCCTACAACTTCTCACCAGGACCATGCTGGAAAATATTAATTTTCTGGGATTTCCATGACTTTCCATAATCTACATTAGTGTCTCGATGACCCAAACCCTCCTGGTTTGTTATGTTTGTTTTCTAAAGGAATTTACTTTCAAAAGAAGTGTCCATTTCACTTCTTGCCCGCTGCCAACTGCCCACTTTGCTATAATATGTTACTTTGTAAGCTTAACGCATATAAACCCATTTTATGAACTAACACAATGGCGAATGTTGACCTGTCAACATTTTACAAGCTGTTAAATTGAAACTGACCTTCTGGCACTCCAAAGGTGGCCACGATTGCTTCAACCAGACCCAGCACAAAGAGAGCGCAGCCGCACACGTTGGCCAGGAAGAACATGATGCCGATACTGCCGCCAAACTCTGGACCCAACGCTCTGCTGATCATGTCTGAGTACAGTTAAGGCCAAGTGGAGAGGTTTATTGGACATGCTGTCAAACAGTGTGTGTTTGAGATTTCTATTCTTATAGAACGCCATTAGCGTTGAAGAGTTTGACATCACTGACACGTGGGTGAAGGTCTGTTCTGTATAAAAGCCTGGCTTCTAGTTAAGATTAGAAAAATGTTTGGGTCAGGAAAAGAGTTTTTGGAAATACACACTTCTTTGCTTTTCTACTGCCAGTTAGATGATGGAGCTGGATGGTAAATATCTACATCCACAGCCAGGAGACGGCAAGACGGCAAATCAGGGGGAAGAGCTAGCCTGGTTGTGTCTAATGTATAACTGCTACCACAAACCACAACGTGTAGTTTTAATACTGTATCTATTAAACAGATGAGGTAGAACATGCCAATTGGTGAGCATTAGAGGTCCTGGTTGTTGGATTGTTTTTTTGTTTTATTTGTTTTTTTTGCCAAACTAGATCTTTCCCGTTTACAGGATGTGGTGAGCCAACCATTTCCTGGCTCTAGTTTCAATGTGGAGATATGCAAGTGTTCTTGTCTCACTCGTTTAACATCTATAGTTGTAGTTGGTAAATTATCACAGGGAGGATCCTCTTCACAGAGCCTGCCATGTTGCACGCTATGTTTCTGCAGTGGCCCAGAATGGACAAACCAAACACTGGCTTTAGTGCACACCTTTCGTGTTTTTGCATTAGCTGAAGACCACTGTAGTTCTGACACAATTGTGAAACTGCAGTAATGTGAGCCGCAGAGTGCAAAACCATGGTGGGCCATTATTATGGTATTGATGGACACCATTACCGTGACGGTTCATGCCACCAAATCCTGCACACTGTCGCTTTAAGCATATTTGTATTGTATAAAATAAATGTGAATTCACTCATCTGAGATTGTGATCACTTTGGAGCTAATATAGACTTACAGTTAGAAGTGGTAGTGGTGGACCAAAGGGAAGAGAAGTGGGTTTGTGACAGAGAAAACCTGAATGCCGAGTAGACAAAGATCTCCAACGTATGCATGTAAAGCACGCGTTTCAACGTAAGAGAATGATGGCGAAGGCCCGTCCTGACTGATAAACAGCACTGATTGGGATCATTTACCAAATTCCTGGCAACGAAACATACTGGTCTCCATCTATAGCAGTCAACAGTGCAGATAACGAGGGAATCAGTCCCCTATTCAGTGTCACAGACAATGCTACAACACACTGCCACAAACAAAGAGGCACGTTATCTTTGTTTGGTTAAGCAAGGAGTTTTACAAGTGTGTGCCTCTTGATATCTTCACCATTGACTATGGTACGGTTACTATGCTGACTGTCACGTGAGCATGCCATGTGATGGTGTGTGTGTGTGTGTGTGTGTGTGTGTGTGTGTGTGTGTAAAGAGGATACAATAGGCCCCCCCAGCATCCAGGGCTCCATTGGTGGAGATGGCACAGACTGACAGCACGGTCATGCAGATGATGATATAGGCCACCAGGAACATGGCAATCGCTTGGTACAGTCCGGAGTGGCCCACCATGAATCCTGGGCAGACAAAACACAAACACAAATCAGGACTGGGTCAGCTGGTTGAAAGCAGAACGTTGGTCTTGAAGAGGGAAGTTAAGACTTTCCATGAGTTTTCAGTATGACACGAGAACCAAATTAACCCAAACTGTTACCATCATCCAGCCAACTACGTTATATATTAAAATACTTCTGCTTGTAGCATATGACTAATATATTTCTGGAAACCTTTTCCGAGAAATCCAAATGAAAGTGACTGTTGTGTAAAAAAAAAAAATACTTATCTCAACATCCAATTTTCTCCAAAAATTAAACTGAAATCACATGTGATTCCAATTTCCTCCAAGAAAAAATAAATAAATAAACTGGCTTAACATCAGGAGATATTTGATCAAAGACCAAACCAAAAAGCATTGTAACAAGACGATGGAGACGGTTGATCAAAATAACTAAAACATCAAATCTTCACAAGCAAAGTCATGTGCATGTAATCAAAGTGTGGGGGAAGATTTTTACACCATGTCGGACACACATGTTCCACATCATCGCCACTTTCTACTACTGTGGTCTTTGATTTTATATATTATATATGATTTATATTATATATATACACACAGTCAATGACCTTGACTAACTGCATTATGCTGGCATCGTCATGATCTGCTTTCATCACTGTGGTATGCGTCACATGATCACAGAAGCAGAATTTAACAGTAAAAAGGTAAGATAGTAACATCAGCTGATTTACGTATGATTTACCGTGGTAAGGGCTCGGGGGTATACAGTGGTCAGGTTCCATTAACAACCCTTTTCAGAAATTGGCAACCAATCAGACTTCAACTTTAATGTCTGTAGGTCAGAAATCTACTTGACCAAAGTAAATTTTTTCTTGCCTCTATGTAAATAATTGTATTCATTAGAATTTATCAAATAACAACAAAGCAGAAAGTTCATTGTCACGTTTGATCTTTATTTAAGTTAATTAATCAGAACATAGCCATCCAAGCGAGATGTTTTCTGCTCTTTTCCAGCAACGTTTTTTTTTTTTTGGAAACTTGAGTGCCTTTGAAAAATGACTCAGTCTTGCTCTCAAACTTGCAGAAAAATAATTAAGAGTGCCACCCAACAAAACTCCTGTGTCCAGGATAATTTAATGAATTACACAAACTATAAGGCAAGCCGGGAAACCACTTTTAAAAGTGTTGAGCCCTGTAAGTGTGTAATGCCAGTTGGATTTTAAAGATATGTTATCCAAGAACACATAAACGCCTTCATGATCATCTATGTCGAGGCTTTCACAGCTAATGCTAAGTAGTTTCACATCCACAATGAAACTACAGTTACTTCCTGCGTAGAGTGGCGGTTACAGTATGAGAATAGTAAACCCCTACACAGACAGCTACTATGTGTCTGCACATGAGTCTGTTCATGTGTGTGTGTGTGTGTGAACACACTATGTGTGTCCACTGCACAGCAGCTGACATTTCACGAGACTGGGGGGCAGGGGAGGGGTGGGGTAAGAAAGAATTAGAAAACAACTTGAAGGTACAACAAGGAGAATCACACAAGCACAAACACAGAAGAGCAACCTCTAATTATTCAAATAAGAAAAAGAGAGAAGGAAAAAAGTTCCACTTCAAAGGCTGGGGCTTTTTTTTTGGTGCTTCTCGGTTGTCAGTGCCTCTTTTTTTATGCTTTCACGGGACAAATGTGAAACTGCTGATGCATGGCATTATGATTAGTAGCGTCACACACATTTTTCACAGGAAAAGGGAACTTTTACTCTCTTGACTTATTTTCGTTATTTCAACCTTGACTCGTAATTCCAGATGAGGTGCAGAAATGAATTCTGCTAAATTAATGAGTTTGTCCTTGTGACCCCACAACAATAACAATTTGAAGGATTTTACCAGGAACATTTCCCAAGTGTGCTTTTCCGTATAAGTTGAATTAATTCCCTGAGCATCTGAAGCCCTTTGCTCCATGCCACAGTGGGATATATTTCACTGGTCAAATCATCACCTCAAAAAACCCGCCATTTTTAGGGGGAATTTGGTTGCGCATTACTTTCAAAATGAAAGAAGCAAAGCCTGATCAAACCATTTATTCTTCCTCAATACGTGTAAATATGGAGGGGAACGATCTGCTGCTGACTGGGGGGATTCTACCCCCTTACATGCAAAACTATGTGAGATATTGAGGGGTTTAATGTAGAAAGCTAATAACATGTTTAATAAAGATGTGTGCCAGAGTAGTTAGTGAACTAAAAATAATGCTAGATGCACAGATGGATGCACTCATGTTGTATTTTCCTGGATATTTAATCAAATAATGCAATACACAAAAAAAGTTGGACTAGTTCTCACACTGATACCTCAGAGATGAAAACCCCCTCTGTAATTCACCTGCTTATCAATCTAAATCTCCTTTATGAACAGCACAGGATGTATGAGGGGAAATCTAAGGGACAAACCCCTTTGATTCAAGGCGGTTCTGAGTGTATCAAGCACAACTTTATTTCAATTAAATCAACTTAGTGAAATTGGCTGACACTGCCCCAATGGTGGTTATTCAGATATAAGAATATTGAACACTTTAAAAGCTGATGTTACTGAAACACCACCGACAAACAAGGCGACGTTAAAACATCAGTATTTTGAATGGGGTCTGGCGTAGCTCTGCTGTTTTGCTGTCACAAAAGCGAAGCCCGGCGGTTGAGCGGACATCTGTTATCATCAGCACTCACCTATTCTGAGAAACACCACCACGCTGAACATCGACAGCAAGGTGGGGATCACCACGCCGAAGAATATGGAGAGTTTCTTCGGCTGCCGCGGCGGGGTAGACCTCTGCCGCGGGCTGCCCGGGTGCAGCGTCGGGGCCTGCCCGGGCGGAGGTGACCGCGGCTCGGACTCATTGACGCTGGTGGAGAGGCGGTAGTGGAGAAGAGGAGTCCGCTCCGTCATGGTGAAACCTGCCTCCTCACAAGCTCCACGACTTCACGGAGAGCTCCGAGTAATGTCAGAGCGAGTCGTCACTCCAGCTCGTCTGTTGAAAGTTATTCCGACAGTTACAGGTTTGTGAAAGTGTCCCGTGTTTATCTCGGAAGTTGGTCAGTGGGGCGTCGTGATTGACGACTGGTAAAACGTTACCTAGCTACATAGCAAAACAGGAAATACGTGCTTCCGTTAGCAATAAGATAACTTTAGATAAGAGCAGCTTGGTAAACCTCTATATTCAAAGGAGCAGTTACACATAGTGTTAAAAGGTCAGTTAAAAGTGCACAGGAGCCGCCCATATCTAGCCCCGGTGGTTCTTCTCGTATCTTTGCAGCTCCTGAAAATAGTATCATGTGATGGACGAACGTTAAGTCGCATCAATCACAAGTGTAGCTTCCGGTTGCAGCTTTCAATATAAAAGCTCTGACTAGCTAGTAAAACTCATATTAAGAGACATTGCCTGGTCTGTCAAGTATATCAGCTTTATTCACCCAAAGAAACAAGTCACGTGCCACTACTTGAGATACATTCCTTACGAAATGCGTATATGTGTCTGGATTTAGAGATAAATCCTGCAGTTTCCGGTTTTTCCCGCCTTTTGTATCTACCTTCACAAATCTATTTTCCTCTTCTGTCTTCCAGCCCACTTATTTCCAGCCTGGTGCTGTCGGTCATATGATCAGGTTGGCTGGGCCAATCAGAGGGCGGTATTCTTTCAACCACCTGCGGATGGCAGCCGCATCACACGGAAAACCACTTGCAATCTTGAACTTGTTTAAATGTAGTTACTTTCATAAACTTCAGAACATACAAAGATCAAATAAAACGTGCCAAAATATTAAATGCATCCAATTACTAACGAGACATGCATTATATGTCTTTAATTAAATGTCAAGTGTAAAAAGTAAGCATTTGTTTTTATAATTATTTTTGGAAACAATGGCATATTGGCATGGATCAATATGGCTATAAAAATACAGTTTACTTAAAAAAAAAAAAAACTTCACTTTTATATTCATAAAGAGTGATGCAATTGCTTTTATTTTGAAGGTTTTGACTGGTTTAATATGGTAAAACACTAATGAAAAAAGTTATCAGAATAAAAATGCATTAAAAATGCTGTAATGGTCCACCAGCCTCCTAAGCCATCTTCAATAAATAATATACCAACACACATAACACAGTCTGACTTGCAGAGTCTGGACGTCTGTCCTACACAGGACAGTTATTTAGCAAGAATAACATATTTAGAAAATACTGCTGCACTATATATATACAGTGATACATATGTTTAAAAAAGTAAATGCATACATATATACATAGGCTATTAAAGAAATTAACTCATTGTGCGTACACTGGTCATATACATACTTTCAGACATTTTGGGATTTTCAACACTGATACAAGATCTCATACAAGACATGACAAGAGCTATTAAATATGCACTCATAGACTTTGTTGTAGCACACAGGTTCCCTGTTTTGAACTGGGTGGAAAAATACTTGCTGTTGAGTGCTTTAAAGGCACCGTGTGTAGGATTTTGCTGGCATCTCGCAGTGAGGTTGCAGATTTCCACAAACTGAAAACACAGCCACTCACTCCGGTAACTGCGGTAACATGAGCCACTGTGTAAAACTGTGGTAACGCAGATGGCCATCCTTCTCATTATAACACTATACTCACTATAATTCATACGGTGGCGCCACGGTTTCAGAGAACTACATGGCAACGTA
The DNA here is from genome assembly GCF_963514095.1 of Eutrigla gurnardus. Lineage (NCBI taxonomy): Eukaryota > Metazoa > Chordata > Actinopteri > Perciformes > Triglidae > Eutrigla > Eutrigla gurnardus. The sequence continues at coordinate 22,011,326 of NC_139924.1, read as the reverse complement.
TAAAGGAAAGGCTCTTAAGACCAGCGTTTGGTTTTGCCTGTTCTAGGCTACTGTAGAACCAAATAAATATCAAATAAATAACAAAATCACCCAGTGCATTTCTCACTGTATCTGTTTCATGTTTTGAAGACCTTAATTGCATTTATTTTTTATCCCTCCCTTTCAAAAGATAAGCTATCAAAATCAGCATCAGTGTCTTCCTGCAAACAAATGCTTGAAAAAGGTAATAGAGCACCTCTCATCCATTACCCACAGAGGGCGCTACAGTTACCTATTTAATCGGACGTTGCAACAAAAGGCAGTGCCACAAAATCCTCATTTTAACACTGCAGGAAGTGTGAAATTCATCACAAAATCTCATTTACTTAAATGGAAAACAAATACGTGCATCATGGGGTCAAACAAGACAACATTCCAGTCAGATTAGCTTCACCTGAAGGACCCTGAACTCCTTTTTTTTTTTTGTGAAACATGAACATGAGGACGAGTAAGTAGAGCTGCCCTGCCTCCTTGCCAATCCAGTAGAGGGAAAGTACCTGGTTAGTTGCACAGTAAACAGAAAGATGGCTGAAGCTCTTGGCAAGCGACCTTTATCACCACCTTAACCAACCGCTGCAGACTAGAACAAAATCACACAAAGAAGTGATGTAAAAAAAAGCAAAAAAGAGTAAATATTAGCCTGGTTTTCCACATCTGGTATTACGTAAAGAGATACGTGTAGATGCTGAACATTTGTAACTGTCGGCCTGGTAAGTAACATTTAGCGTTGGTTATTTAGTGAAACTTATCTTTAGTGCAAGATTATAAGCCGTATTCTAGCCCTGCTATTAGTAGTTGTTTGAATGACTGTACATTTAGATTGTATGGACCGAGTACTAGGAGTAGCTGCCCCCTATTTGCTTGAAGCGTGTGACAAATATTACACATTGCACCTTTAAGAAGCCGCTAACGCACCTTAAAAACCTCCTCAGTGTTTCTTCCAGTGAAGAATTTCGGTTTCACGTGATCTGTCTTTTTCACTCTGAAAAGATCGCCAAGAAGCTATCACTCCTTGTGGGTTTTGAAGACATTCAACATATTTGGCCTTTAAAACCATTCACTGGTTGATGATCAACATCCATCCTTGTTCCCAGGGGAAGTGGCAAAACCAAGGATCAATTCCATCCACCAACCCAATTCCTGTCTTCTTGGGTCTTCATCAACATGTGTGTACAATGTGCCGGTCTTCTCGCGACATCCCGTTGCATCAGTTCTCAGGTAGCACATCTGGGCAGCGTAAATCATTCACGCTGAATTAATCAAATTAGCCGCAGGTTCCTTTAGCGTTGGTAGTCCTGTGTTCCACTTTGGGGACGTCGTCTCGGAGGTCAACGGCGAGACGCTCCAGTTTCCCCCTGAGTAGTTTCCGGTACTGTTCCAGCACTTCACTGGCAGTGTTCACGCTGGAACAGTTCTGTGCTGCAGAATGAGACGGGGTCACTGTGCCATTCTACAAGGGCCCAAAAGTAGAAACGGCTTTACTTCAACACCCTGTAAATTTGTGCTTTGTGTCAGAGACAGAGAGGAGTCTAATTAGTCTGATCAGGTCTAATATGTAAAATTGTAGTAACAAGTTTATATTATGTGAAGCAAATGATCCCTCTCCCTCTCTCTACAACAATGTATGGTATGGTATTCATGTGGATCACCTGTATCCGGAGCCTGTCGACAACAGCCAGATGATTTGTGATGTGATGCTCCAGTCGCATTAATAACGAGGTCTGGCATTCGGATGTGGTCTGATTCATCGTCCCCAGCACTCCGCTCCGAAACACCCGGAGCGCCCCAACCACCTCTGCGTGTTTCTGCTGGAGCTGGAGAAGCAATCAACCAAACATGACATGAAATTGGGAGTATTTCAAGTATGATAGTAACACCTTTTGTTTGAGCAAGCAGTGGCTCAGTGGTTGCTCTTTCTAGATCTCCCAGACTTTGATACTCTGGTAGCCTTCATGCTGATGATCAAACACATTGTCGTTGCGCTGCACTATCTTTCTAAGGATGATTCAACAACATCACCGTGGTCCTGGTGGAAGCTATCAGGCAAGTGTTTATTTAAATAAACTCCTGGTGTACTTACAAACTTTCAAATGCCTCGTTTTGTGAGTACAGACTCTATGTGTACTACTGCAGAAGTTTGGTAACATTCCATGCATTATTAGTGGGGTAATTTACTACGCTTTACTTACGCTGCTAGTGCTAAGCCATTCGGCTGATAGCGGCTATCTTGACCAATGCTGACCATCGCTAAAAATGCTTCCGAGGGGGTATTTGGCTGGATGTCATGGTGGAAATTACCTAGGGTGCATTTTACTTCGAACCATCACTTTAAAAAGTTGGGTTTCCCCGAACATTCTAAGTGTTTGTCACCGCACCTAAGTCAAAAGAAAAGAAGAAGAAAAAACACGTTGTCGAGAGTCTCGTGTGTTTTGTCTTCAAGTTAGCATGACTGTTTCAGAGCAACAGGTGTTTCGGCTCAACGAGTGACTGTGTTAACTGGTGACTGTCAGCCACATGCGTCCCTGGTTTCATGATTTTCATTACTTCATTTCCATGTCATCAGAAGAATATCTCAGTCAAGGTATAATGTCAAAATTAAGTTTGCACATGACAGCAACATATTCACTCATAAGTCGCATGGAGATTACTTTTTGGACCCAAAAGCAGTCCAGAAAACTCCACACAGCAAAAAGTCTTTGAGGTGAAACCACCGGAGCAGTAATCCAGGAACTCATGGTGATTTAAGTGGCACAGAAAAACGCCAGGCAGCCAAGTGAGCAGGCAGACAGAAAGCAGGAACACACAGGCAGGAATCTTGCAGGAGATCAATCCGTAAATAAGTGCGGGAAGGTCAGGCATATGCGAGGACAATCGCGAAGAAGAAGAAGAAGAAGAAGAAGAAGAAGAAGAAGAAGAAGAAGAAGAAGAAGAAGAAGAAGAAGAAGAAGAAGAAGAAGAAGAAGAAGAAGAAGAAGAAGAAGAAGAAGAAGAAGAAGAAGAAGAAGAAGAAGAAGAAGAAGAAGAAGAAGAAGAACTTCACTCCATTGAAGGAACAAACACAGAGAAGGTCAGTGCGGTGATCATTTTGGAAGAATGACGGACAAGAAAAGGTGTGCATATGTGCTTTGGGGATGTCAGGTGGTACTTACACTTTTTTTTGCCCATTCCCTTGTGTGTACCAAAACACACGGCAGCTGCACAGGAGAGGGCAGAGTGTCTGCTCCCACGCAGGCAACCTGAGTACAGGAACAAAGTTTAGTCACACGTTAGTCAAACACGACACAACTTTTTAGCCATTTCTTATGAAAGCTTTTGTGATATGATGTTAGCTCTTTTTTTTTTTTTTTGTCAGTGCGTTTCTTTTTATTCTACGTTCTTAAATAAATATTCATGCAAAAATCCTCACCAAATCCGTCCTCAGCCCCTCAATCTTATTTTCCATATTTTTCCGTGCTTGACTGTTGCACCAAAAGTCAGAGGGTTTGGCCTGGACTTCACACAGATGGGAGGAAATCACTACGGTCAGCAGCAGCAGGAGTCCTACGGGGGCGCACAGTGTAGATGACTGAAGAGCTGCCATCCAGCTGGGTTGTTTTGCTCCAGCAGACAGACTTGTCATTTGCCAAACTTACCTGTTAGCATTTGTTTTTTATACATGCCCCCCTACACACACACACCTCCAGACTTTTCTTTTTGTCCTCCTCCTGCTCAATGGTGTTAAGCGCATGTGTTGTATCTCACCTGGCTATCTTCCATTAAACTCTCACCTTACCAAAAATCTCCACCCACACTTTGTGCCCTAACAAGCATCTGAGGTCTTGCTTAAGCACAGAATTTTTGAATCATGAAAGTTGGAAGAGAATGAATGAAGGGTCACAGGGGAAGTTTAACAATCCTCCATTAGCATTTTCTGGAGATTTGACGTCATGTGAGGCCCTCGGGGCTCCTAAATCAGAGTCTGGAATATCTTTATGGATTGAGACATACGTCACATTTATAGTCCTCACATTAACACGAACTATACAGCATGTTACATTTAATGTGACATCCACACGACACATTTACACCACTGTAAGTAATGTGTTAACCACAGTGCCAACAGACCCCCCCCCCCCCTTTGTAAGTTGTAATGAGTCCAAGCAGTCCACTCACTGCTATAAGCCATAACCTGGTCCTGGATGCATGGTGTCCCTCAACTGTGGTCTGACAACCTGCACACACAAAAATGAGCTCAAAAATCTCTTGCAAAAGATCCAAAATCACACATCCCAAGTCCGGCGAGAACCCCGTTCAGCTTTCTCTTTGAATGCGTTTGGAAATGGAGCAAGCGGGCTTGGTCTTTGTTTAGCAGAAAGTTAATGTTTGACTCTGAATCGTCAATGCAAATAAGACAAGAGAGGCACCATGCCACCCAGACAGGCAGCTTACCTGCTTCTAGGCATGTAGGACTCACTGTGTAGTAAGCTTCTATGTAGTTTATATCTACATATAACAACTACAATATGGCACTGACTCTACTGCTACTACAACTATTACTAGAAATAATAATCATCATCATAGATACATAAAGAAGAGGGTTTCCTCTATATTTCCCCACTTGGCAAAACAGATGTGTAGAACAACAACCAATGAGAAGAGTTTTTTTTTCCAGTTTGATTAAGCAGTGTACACGTGCAGATAACCAACAGCAGTATGATTGGTAGTTATTTAATGACTTGGTCATGTGGCATGATCAAAAGATATTTGATCATGTGTCAGATGGCAACACACACCATTAACGACCTCGACACAACATTACTTCAAATATATGCCATCAGAAGTGGAGGTGCAACTTATTGTTATGATTCAAAAGTAACTTATTACACTTCCTGAGAAACTTGCCCAACACTGCCTAGTACTGTTGCATCTTAAGGCTGTAATACTACCTAAGAAAAACAGACCATGCTATATGTTCATATCCTGTTGCACAATGATGTGACAGTGCCAGATGTCAAGTACGTCCTTGTCCATGCATGTCCTGTTTCTCAAGAACTGTCAAGTTTAATTGTTCTACCCCGGAGACAAATAACGTATGTTACTGCCACACATTCAGTTATACAGTTGCTTCTGTTTGGGGCATGTTTTTTGTTGTGGTTCTGGATGGTGTCACTAGGAGGCGCTGTAGCGGTGGTCGGACTTGTGCGCAGTTGCAGGTTGAGTAGCAGAGAAGAAGCGATCTCAGCAGAGAGAAAAAGACAGCATGATTAAGAGAAAAGCAAGAGAAAAGTGTGTAAATCATAGAAAGACAGAAATAAGAAGAAACTCAAGCTAATCCCTCACTCGGTATCCAGCCAACGAGGTTAGTTTTGTGTATTTTATTTTCTAAAAGTAATTGTAATTGTCAAATGTATTTGTTTTATGCTAAGCTAATTGTTGTTTTATATGTCTGTTTTTCTTTAGTTTTCACGGTGTGATTTATATGGCTCTATGCAAGATGGACGCTAATAAATTCATCAGTTGAGGAAACCGCTTGTGTCTGTGGTACCTGAGGGAATTATAGTGAAAACTCGGACTGAAATCAGCGCGAGTGGAGAGAAAACGGCGTCGCGCATGGACGGAGGAGCAGCGTATATGTTGGGGCGTGGTCGAGGCGCATACGGAGCGGAGCTGCGACCAAGGGACTGTTGAACCAGGGACAGTACAGGACGCAGCAGCTCGCAGTTTGATAAGCAACACCACAAGATAACGCCATAAGAACTTGATCTTTCACATGTAAAGAGTTCAAGCATCAGAGGCAAAGTAAAGGTTGGTTAATCAAACTGAAGAAAGAAGGGAACAGCCCTGACCCTGCTATTCAAAAGTTCCCTGTCAATTAAGTTAAAGCTGCTATAGGTTTATGAGGTAAAGCCCACATAAGTTGATCTACATATTTGATTTCATTTTGTACATGTGAAACAGTTGTGTGAATGCTGTATTTTATTTGAAGTTAAGGACTCTGAGAGCATATTTGGTAACATTTGGGTAATATTTGAGCTTCTATTTAAGTCACGTTTATTACTGTACTACAGTTAAAGGAGCACATTTTATTTTACAAACTAAAACCCTTACTTTCAAATGGTTTAAACTCATACTAAGAGGCATTTAAGTTAATACTTAAGACATTTTACACTATTCAGTGCCACTTTAAGTTTGTTTTGTCACAGATGGCAGCGCGTGTGGACGCAGCGACCCCTCGTTGTCCCGTTATGTCGCCGTTTTTTAGTGTTTTAAGTGCGTTAAGTGTTATCCCGTCTTGTCTGTCACGTGTGTCCAACACAACCCGGTCCGACAGCACGGTTCGGAGTATTTGTTACGGTCGTGGATTCCTGCTGGACAAGAAAACCACAACTTATACTCTGGACAAAAAACTTTCCGAGGAACTCAGCGGCCTTGGACTTCTCCATTCGACCTCGCTCCCGAGTGCTGCCCCTTACCTGGGAAGGAGACGCCGCAGGCGGTGTGAACGAAAACAGAAGAGGGGTAAGCGCGGGGGCATCCGTGCTAGGCTAGCGGCTAGCCCCCACAAGCCGGCTATTCCGAGCGTACTAATGGCAAATGTGCGCTCTATTGACAATAAACTGGACAATATCAGACTCCTACGGTCAAGCCGGAGAGACGTGAGGGACTGCTGTGTCTACGTCTTCACGGAGACATGGCTCCACGAAAACATCCCGGACTCCGCCATTCAGCTTGACCGGCTAACCTGCCACCGAGCGGACAGAGTTACGGTGAGCGGAGGGAAGACCCGCGGCGGCGGTGTTTGTGTTTACATCAGTGATGCTTGGTGTCGGGACACGGTGGTCATCCACAAACACTGTTCGCCGCTTGTGGAGTTTATGTTCGTGAAGTGCCGACCCTTCTACCTTCCGAGGGAGTTTACAGCCATACTGCTGGTCGCTGTTTACATCCCCCCCAGCTCCAACAGCAAGGACAGAGAGTCGGCGCTCTGTGAACTTTACCGGGCCATCACCGAGCAGCAGACCGCACACCCAGACGGCCTGCTCATCATAGCGGGGGATTTTAACCACGCAAGTCTTAAAACCCTCATTCCAAAAATTCATCAACATGTTGATTTCCCTACAAGAGAAAACAACACCCTGGACTGTGTTTATACCACTATAAAAGGAGCATACAAGGCTTCCCCCCTCCCCCACATCGGCCTCTCTGATCACCTCACTGTGCTGCTGAAGCCCGCCTACAGACCACGGGTGAAAGCGGACAAACCTGTTTCCAAACAGGTACGTGTGTGGCCAGAGGACAGCACGGCTGCACTCCAGGACTGCTTTGAAACTACAGACTGGGATATGTTCAAGCAGGCAGCCACATACAACAACCACACTGTTACGGCCTCCAAACAATTAGGTGCATCGACCAGTGACTCGAAATTGGAGACCTCAACATAAAGAAGAACACCAGGAAATGGAACTTGTTAACAGGTTTTATTAGCCAAAGGAAAATAAACATTCTTTAACAAAACCATAACTAATATGCAACATAAATACTTTACCCAAATAAAGAAGTCAGCAACCCGGAAGGGACCTGGAGATGCCAGCCAACTCATCAAAAAGGAGGGGGAACCAGGCCACCCCCTATAGGGACGTCGAAGCTGGCCCCCCTCCGCCTGACAAAATCAAACTAAAAACTAAACCGAAGAGGAGGACTGCCGGCCATCTCCAGGCCAAAATAAAATAACTAGGTTCAGAACTACTGAAAGGAAAAAGGGTATTCAAATCATGCTGTGGGACAGGAGTGCTGCTGGGTCTGTTCCTCGTGAACAACTGCCCTTGCTGGCTTATACAGCAGGCTGGTAATTAGCTGCAACGATGTCGGATATGCTGCAGGTGTGTCAGCCTGAGTGTGAAAGGAGAGACATGGGGGTTTATTCACAACAATGTGTGAGTGAGTGAGTCATGGCCACACGCAACAACACAGACATTCAAGAATATGCAGACACGGTTGCAAGTTACATCAGCAAATGCATTGATGATGTGACCCACACGAAATCCATTAACATCCGGGCAAACCAGAAGCCATGGCTGACAGGGGAGGTCCACAGGCTGCTGAAGGCCCGCAACATCGCCTTCAGAGCCGGGAATCCAGCTGGTCTCAGAGCGGCCAGAGCCAACCTGTCCGGAGGCATCCGGAAAGCCAAGCGCCAGTACACCAGCAGAGTCTCAGCTCACTTCAGTGACAGCAGAGACACAAGAAGCCTGTGGCAGGGGATTAGGACCATCACGGACTATAAACCCCCACCACAGACCTGCGCTGATGACATCACCCTGCTGAATAACCTCAACAGCTTCTTTGCAAGGTTTGAAGCACCCAACAGCACACCGCCACAAAAAACAACACCCCCCCCCCCACGACCAAGCTGTCTGTCTCTCTCCAGCCAGTGTGAGGAGCACACTGTCGAGGATTAACATCCGGAAAGCTGCTGGACCTGACAACATTCCTGGTCGTGTGCTGAAGGACTGTGCGGTGGAGCTCACAGATGTCCTCACAGACATCTTCAACATCTCCCTGAGCCAAGCTGTTGTTCCGGCGTGCTTCAAGGTAGCCACCATCATACCTGTGCCGAAGAAGTCTTCCCCCACCTGCTTCAAGGATTACCGACCCGTCGCACTGACCTCGACCATCATGAAGTGCTTCGAGAGGTTAGTCCTGAAGCAGATCAAAACCGCCCTCCCACCCTCCCTGGACCCGTTCCAGTTTGCCTACAGAGCCAACCGGTCCACGGAGGATGCCATCTCGTCGGCTCTCCATCCTGCCCTCACCCACCTTGACAATAAAGACTCATATGTGAGAATGCTGTTCATCGATTTCAGTTCAGCATTCAACACCATTATCCCCCAGCAGCTGGTCTGCAAGCTGACAGATCTGGGCCTCAGCCCCTCCCTCTGCAACTGGCTGCTGGACTTCCTCACAGCCAGACCGCAGCGTGTTCGGGTAGGCAGCAACACATCCGACACCGTTGTGCTGAGCACGGGGGCGCCCAAAGGATGTGTGCTCAGCCCCCTGCTCTTCACCCTGCTGACCCACGACTGCACACCCCACCACAGCTCCAACCACATCATCAAGTTTGCGGACGACACGACAGTGGTGGGTCTCATCAGCAACAACGATGAGACCCACTACAGACAGGAGGTTTCCCAGCTGGCCACGTGGTGCCAGGACAACAATCTCTTCCTCAACGTGGGGAAAACGAAAGAGATCGTTGTCGACTTCAGGAGAAGCGTCACCCAGCCCCCCCAACCACTGACCATCAACGGTGCTGCTGTGGAGCAGGTGAGCAGCACCCAGTTTTTGGGGGTACACATCGCTGAGGACCTCTCCTGGAGGAGCAACACCACGGCTGTAATCAAGAAAGCCCAGCAGCGCCTCTACTTCGTCCGTAAACTAAAGAAGTTTAAAGCCCCCACACCCATCACGCTCACCTTCTACCGAGGCGCCATTGAGAGCATCCTCAGCAGCTGCATCACGGTGTGGTTTGGAAGCTGCACTGCAGCCAACCGCAAGTCCCTGCAGCGCATCGTGAACACTGCTGAGAGGATCATTGGTGCCTCACTCCCGTCACTGCAGGACATCTACAACACCCGCCTCACCCGCAAAGCACTCCGCATTGTGGGTGAACCATTCCATCCGGCCCACAAACTTTTCAGCCTCCTGCCTTCAGGAAGAAGGTTCCGCAGCATCCGGTCTGGCACCAACAGACTCAAAAACAGCTTTTTCCCCCAGGCTGTTAGGATGCTGAACTCTCTCCCCTCCCTACCCCCTACCCCCCCTGGATTTGGACTTTAACCCCACCCCCCACCCCCGACACAATTGGACAATCAACAAGCACAAAGACACTTTAAAGACACTTTACAGTCCTTTTTACTACTGACTCTTGTCAGTCCCGGTTTACATTTTTAATTCTATTTATTCTGCACTTTTACCAACACTGTACCAACACTGTTTACTTTACATTTCATACACTTTACATTTCATACACTTTACATATTTATACTGTTTTTATACTTATAGTTAGATTGTTGTGTTGTTACATGTTATCTGTTATCTGTTATTTGTTTATTATTTGTTGTTGAATGTCTGTGTGTCAGCGACACTGTGGACCTTGAAAAACGGTATCTCGTTTTCCTGTATGTGGACATATGTGGAAATGACAATAAAGTTGTTGAAGTTGAAGTTGAAGTTTACTAAGACATCACAATGAGTGAGCCAAGTGAGTCTCAAGCTCAAGTTGAGGTTAGTGCAGAACCCCATGAGCCAGAAACCAGTGATGAAGAAATAGAAGAAGTTCAACCAAGAAGAAGTAAAAGAGTGAGAGGGCTCACGGAGAAGGGCAAAGAAATGCAGGATGAGAGAATTAAGTCACTCCAACAAAGATTCAGCTACACTTATGATAAATGGAGAACACATGCAAGATCATCCAAGAAACCCCTCTCACAATCAGAACCGCTGAGTGAAGAAGTGCTTAATGATATTATTCAGGATGTTTTAGGACTCTCTGCAGATGTCAGAAAGATTTATACAGAGCTGCGCACGCTCCCCCCACCAGATCAAGAGACACGTCGCAGAGTGGACCTTTGTGTGGAGATCTCAAAGTTCATCGTTAATAAAGCTTCATCTCGTTTGAAAGGAAGTTTGGTGGAAGAGGAACAAGACTGGCCAGAGGCAGGCTCTCTCTTTCAAACTACAATAACCAGTAAGTCAAACTCTGCAACAACCAAGAGTACTTCACAGTCAAGTAGGTCTTCTGTCAAGCACCAAGAAGCTGCAGCAGAAGCAGCTGCAAGTCAAGCCGTTCTCCAAGTGTTACAAGAACAAGAAAGAGAACAACAAGAGATTGACAGACTTGAAACTGAAGTCAAGAGAAAGGCTGCAGAGCAAGAAGTTTTGGTCAGAAATCTGCGTTTAGAAAGAGAGGCAGAAGAAATCAAACTAAGAATGCTAAGAGAAGCAGATGAAGCTAAAATGAAAGCGCAACAAGAAGAAGAATATGCAGCTTTGCAAAGAACGCTTGATGAAAAGAAAAGAAAGTTACAGCAATTGGAAAAAATCAAAGATCTCAAGGCAGCACAAGCAAGAATGAAGGTGTACGACCAGGCAAGCATGAAGGAGGGGCAGAAAGTTGATGTAACTAAGTAGAGTTGAGCCGGATACTCGGCTGAAACGAGTATCCGGTACGGATAAAGCACTTTTGCCGAGTACGAGTATTATACGAGTAATACGAGTCAATATCTGTGCTCGGATTAAATAAAAATCCTCATTGGGTAGCTGACTGTGTCTGCGTCCTGTGATATGCTAAAGCCCCTCCCCTACACACTCGCAGACGTGTTGTTGTGTCCGCTCTGATCACTCACACACAGAACAGCTCTCTGTCTCTCCCTCAGTCACTCAGGTTCGCGGGTCGTTTTCCGTTAATGTTTAGGGTTTCTTTCTTCAGCTTCAGGTTTGTTATTACTTAGGTTGGTACTTACTTATGAACTAGTAGAGTTCTGGTACTTCGTTCAGATGTGGTGCCGACTCGCGTTGCGTCTCTGCCTGTCGGAGATTTTTCTTTTTCTTTTTTTAACCGTCATCTGGCTGCCTGGCTCTAACACTTTCTTGCTGTATTTCGTGAAAAAATAAAGCTGGTAGTGGTATAAATATTGGAAATCAAGCTACACACACACACACACACTCTCTCTCTCTCTCTCCCTCCACCTCTCTCTCTCTGCCGTCGGGAGTTTTTTTTTTTTTTTAACCGTCAACTGGCTCTAACGGTTTTTTTTTTTTTTTTTTTTTTACTTCTTGCACTGAGTGTCTGACACTTTCTTGCTGTATTGGATAAAAAATAAAATAAAGCTAGTAGTGGTATAAATAATATTAAGCTACACACACGCCCCCCCCCCCCCCCCCCTCCCTCTCTCATGATCAGTGATACAGAATAATGAGTGACACAGAGAATACCAGTCAGAGTTTTCTTAACTTAAATCCCGCCCACTTTCGGGTTAGGCCCCGCCCACTCCGAGTACAGATACAGATACAGATAATTCATATGGTTAACAGATACAGATACAGATACAGATAATGCTGTACTCGCTCATCCCTATAACTAAGTTTCACACTGAAGACAAAGACAACGCACATGTAAGTTTTCCTCCTCCTCGTGAACAAGTGGTGCCACAAGCAGTCAACACCATGTCAACAAGTGACAGTGTAGCAGACCTTGTTAAAGTGCTAGCAAGTGCGCTAAGTGCAAGCCGCATTCCTGTTCCTGAACCAGCAGTGTTTAGCGGGGATCCGATAAGATACAGTGACTGGAAACTTTCATTTCAAACACTCATCGACCAAAAGAACATTCCTGAGAATGAGAAAATATTCTACCTTCGGAGATATGTGACTGGTCAGGTGAAAAGTGCGCTTGATGGATACTTCCTGCTTTGAACTGAGTCTGCATATGTTGCTGCTTGGCAAGTTCTTGAAGAAAGATACGGAAATCCATTTACTATTGCAAAGGCCTACAGAGACAAGCTACAAGCCTGGCCCAAGATGACGTCAAAGGACAATTTGGAGCTCAGAGACTTTGCAGATTTCTTGCGCAGTTGTGAAGCAGCTAAGGTTCACATCAAGTCATTGGAGATTCTCAACGACTGCATTGAAAACAGAAAGATTCTCTCCAAGTTACCAGATTGGCTGACCGCTAGCTGGAACCGCAAAGTGATGGAAATAGAAGAGCAAACAAATCAGTTTCCCACATTCAGCCAGTTTGTCGCGTTTCTAACAAGAGAAGCCAAAATAGCCTGTAATCCGGTTACATCATTACAGTCACTAAAGCAAAGTGAGTCAGATAAATCTGAGAGGTTCAAGACTACAAGACAGAGACAAGTTGGTGCTAAAACACTGGCCACAAGTTCTCAAGAAAAATCACAAGAACTGACTTGTAGTTTCTGCAAAAGGCCTAAGCATTCGCTACACAAGTGCAGAAGTTTTCTGGAGATTGCTGTACAAGACAGAGTCAAGTTCATTCAGTCAGAAAAGCTATGTTTCGGCTGTCTCAAACCTGGCCATCTCTCAAAGAAGTGTACAAACAGAAGCAGTTGTGAGAAGTGCAACAAAAGGCACCCTACCTGTCTACACGAAGATAGAGTTAAAGGAGAACTAAGACGACAACCAGATAAGTTGCACACTAGCGACGAAAGACTAAGTACAAACAGTCAATCTCAAGAACCACAAGCGACAGCCACAGCTACAACAAACAGAGTTGTGCGTGAAGAATGTAACACACAAACAGCCGCGATTGTTCCTGTTTGGCTTTCAACGTCTACACAGCCTACAAGAGAAATCCTTGTTTATGCCTTACTGGACTCGCAAAGTGACACAACATTCATTCTCAGTGAGGTTGCTGATTCACTAAAAGGTGACAAAGAACCAGTGAAACTAGAGTTGTCTACTATGTCTTCCAAGACCACAGTTGTGCAGTCTCACAGACTACAAGACTTGCAAGTTCGTGAATTTAACTCAAGCAAGAGAATCACTCTACCTCCAACATTCACGCGAGAGTTTATTCCAGCCAACAAAACCCACATTCCTACCAATGAGACCGCTAAAGCTTGGCCTCATTTGGAGCACCTTCAAACAGAGTTGCCTCCTCTGCAAGACTGTGAAGTAGGTCTGTTGGTCGGATACAACTGCTCACAAGCTCTCCTTCCACGAGAAATAGTGTCAGGTAATGAAGATGAGCCATACGCACAACGCACTGACCTGGGTTGGAGTATTGTTGGACAAAGTAACCCCTGTTTGAACTATGGAGATGCTATCGGAATCAGTCATCGCATCTTTGTAAAGAAAGTCATTCCCGAGCTTGAACCCTCTGTGAATCTTCAAAACACAGTTCATTACGTGAACAGGACAAAGGTAAGAGAGGTCACACCTGCAGACATTGTCAAGGCGCTGGAGTCTGACTTCTCTGAAAGGACTCTGGATGAGAACCCAGTGTCTCAAGAAGATTTCCAGTTTCTCTCTAAACTCAGAGACAACATCAAACAAAACAGTAGTGGTCACTTTGAAATGCCTTTACCATTTCGTGTTGAAAGACCCAAGCTACCAGACAACAAAGTGTGTGCAATGCATCGTCTGAAGTGTCTGGAGAAAAGACTAAGAAAAGACAAAACATACTACAAGGACTACACAAACTTCATGGATGATATTATTTCCAGAGGTGACGCAGAAAGGGTCCCTGATGAAGAGTTGGACAACCTGCCTTCGTGGTATATCCCACACCATGGGGTCTATCACCCACACAAACCAGGAAAAATCAGGGTAGTGTTTGATGCCTGAAGTACCAAGACCTCTCTCAACGACCATCTGTTAACCGGTCCTGACCTGACGAACATATTGGTGGGTGTTCTTTGTCGGTTTCAAAAAGGTTCTGTCGCATTCATCTGTGATATAGAACGAATGTTTCATCAATTCCACGTTTCAAGGGAGGATCAGGATTACTTGAGGTTTCTTTGGTGGGAGAAGGGAGATTTGGAAGCTGCACCTTTAGTCTACCGGATGAAGGTCCACCTTTTTGGAGCAGCGTCTTCACCAGGCTGCGCCAACTTTGGCCTGAAACACCTGGCAGCTCAAGGGCAAGGAGAGTTCGAAGATAATGCCATTCGTTTCATACAAAGAAACTTCTATGTTGATGATGGCTTGGCAAGTGTCTCAACAGAAAAGGAAGCCATTCAGCTCATCAAGGACTCAAGAGAACTGTGTTCTACAGGAAAGTTAAGGCTTCACAAGTTTGTGTGCAACAGAGAAAGCGTAATGTCAACTATTCCTGAAGAGGAGTGTGCAGTAGTCAAGGATCTCAATATGTCGCTAAGTTTACCACGCATGGAGAGAGCTCTTGGAGTAGAATGGTGCATTACATCAGATGCGTTCAAGTTCAGAGTTCAAGTCAAGACAAATTCACTGACAAGAAGAGGTGTTCTTTCCACCGTAGCTTCTGTTTATGATCCTTTAGGCTTCATTGCACCGTTCATCCTCATAGGGAAACAGATTCTCCAGCAAATGTGTAGAGAGAAAGGTGATTGGGATCAAGAACTTCCAGAACATTTGAAACCCCAGTGGGAGTCTTGGATCAAAGATCTTCCAAGTTTGGCTGACGTCGAGATTCAAAGATGTTTCGTTCCTTCAGACTTTGGACCCGTCAAGAGATACGAGCTACATCACTTCGCAGATGCCAGCGTTAGCGGATATGGAGTGTGTTCGTACCTGCGTGTTGTTAATGAGTCATATCAAGTCCATTGTTGCTTGGTAATGGCCAAGTCAAGAGTAACACCTACTAGTATCACGACAATCCCTCGTCTTGAACTCTCAGCAGCAGTTGTTGCAGTCAGAGTCAGCGATCTTCTCAGAGCAGAGCTTGAAATCCCAGACATTCAAGAGTTCTTCTGGACAGACTCCACAGTCGTTCTCGGCTACATCAGCAATGATGCCAGAAGGTTTCAAGTCTTCGTAGCAAACCGCATTCAAAGAATCAAGTCCAGTACAACACCAGAACAATGGGCATAGGTTGCTTCAGAACAAAACCCTGCAGACTACGCTTCTCGAGGTTTGACAGCAGAGCAACTTAAGTCTTCAGATTGGTTCACAGGGCCATCGTTTCTCTGGGAAAAGAACTTACCAGATAGAGACGTCAAGGTGGGAGAGATCAAAGAAAGTGATCCAGAGCTTCGCAAAGCCTTTGTTCGCACCACAAACTCAAAGGAAGAGCCATCTTTGCTCAGCAGATTTGAGAAATTCTCAGAATGGTCCAGACTGATAAAAGCGCTTGCAATCCTGAGAAAGAAAGTAAAAGAGCACAAGGGTGAAATACAAAAGACAACAGGAAGCACAAGTCTGGAAGAAAGAAAGGACACAGAAATGTTTGTCATCAAACTTGTTCAACAGAAAGCCTTCACAGAAGAAATAAAAGGTCTGAAAGCAAAGAAAGCTATTCACAAAACCAGCAAACTGTACAAACTCAGTCCGTTTTTGGATGAAGAAGGTATCCTCAGAGTCGGCGGACGTTTGAGTCAAGCTGTACTACACACGAATGTGAAGCATCCAGCGATACTTCCCAAAGACAGCCACATTTCAACTTTACTCATCAGACATTTTCATTCGAAATCTCAACATCAAGGTCGTGGAATGGCAATAAATGAACTGCGTGCTAACGGCTGGTGGATCCTTGGATGCAGTCGTGCAGTTTCATCTTACATTTACAAATGTGTGAAATGTCGCAAGTATAGAAGGAAAACAGAGATCCAGAGTATGGGAGATTTACCACTTGACCGAACAGAACCAACTCCACCGTTCACGTATGTCGGGATGGATTGTTTTGGACCGATTTATGTCAAGGATGGACGCAAGGAGCTCAAGAAATATGGTCTCATACTAACATGTTTATGTTCGCGAGCCATTCATATTGAGGTTGTTGATGACCTAAGTACAGACGCGTTCATCAATGCTTTACGGGCATTCATTGCAATAAGAGGAAATGTTCGTCAGCTAAGATGTGACAGAGGAACCAACTTTGTTGGTGCACAGAGAGAGTTTGCAAGTCTCGTTACGGAAATGGATCAGGAAAGGGTGAAAGATCTTGGATGTGAATTTCTCATGAATCCCCCTTCAGCAAGCCACATGGGCGGAGTGTGGGAAAGACAGATAAGGACCATCCGGAGTGTTCTTTCAGCTATCCTGAACCAATCAGGAAAGAGACTTGACAGTACATCCCTGAGAACGTTTTTGTACGAAGTTATGGCGATTATCAATAGTAGGCCACTCTCTGTTGAATATTTGAATGATCCAACAGGCCCTGAACCATTGACACCCAACCACATTCTAACTATGAAGTCCACCATTGTTCAACCTCCACCAGGACAGTTCATGAGAGAAGATCTGTACCTTCTAAAGAGATGGAGAAGAGTACAGTATTTGTCTAACGAGTTTTGGATCCGTTGGAGAAAGGAATACTTGCTCAACTTACAAACAAGACAGAAGTGGAATACACATAAAAGAGACGTGAAAATAAATGACATCGTTCTTCTCAAAGAAGATCTCGCACCACGGAATGAATGGAAATTAGCCAGAGTCACGGATGTCTATCCTGGAGCAGATAACAAAGTGAGAAAGATTAGACTTTTGATTAGTGACAGCACTTACGATAAAAGGGGTAAACTTACTACCAAGACAACTTCCCTAGAAAGACCAATATATAAGGTTATTGTGTTGTTGGAGGCAGACTAGACACATTGTTTGTTTAATTGTGTCAGTTTGTTTGAGATTTGAAATCCCACATTGTGTATAGTGAGATTTGGTGGGAGTGTAACTGCCACACATTCAGTTATACAGTTGCTTCTGTTTGGGGCATGTTTTTTGTTGTGGTTCTGGATGGTGTCACTAGGAGGCGCTGTAGCGGTGGTCGGACTTGTGCGCAGTTGCAGGTTGAGTAGCAGAGAAGAAGCGATCTCAGCAGAGAGAAAAAGACAGCATGATTAAGAGAAAAGCAAGAGAAAAGTGTGTAAATCATAGAAAGACAGAAATAAGAAGAAACTCAAGCTAATCCTTCACTCGGTATCCAGCCAACGAGGTTAGTTTTGTGTATTTTATTTTCTAAAAGTAATTGTAATTGTCAAATGTATTTGTTTTATGCTAAGCTAATTGTTGTTTTATATGTCTGTTTTTCTTTAGTTTTCACGGTGTGATTTATATGGCTCTATGCAAGATGGACGCTAATAAATTCATCAGTTGAGGAAACCGCTTGTGTCTGTGGTACCTGAGGGAATTATAAAGTATTTCTAATTAGATGCTGGATATGCAGTGTGACTAACCAGGTTGTTTTGTTGACAGCCTACTTTTTCAGGTGCTGTCTTAGCTCATGACGATGGCCGAAACGCAAAACCTTCCGTCAGAAAAAATCACTTTTTTGAGAAAACTAAAAAAGCTTGTTTTCTCTTGCAGAATGCTAAGGATAGCCAATGCATAATAAAAGAAAACACTGTTTTTGGACTATTTTACTATAATAGTACTATATTTTACTATATTACGTGTTAAGATAAGTTCACTGGCAAGGCACTGATAAAGTTCTTCTCAATGTTTGGCCTCACAAGGTGGTGAAAACTTGTCAAAGCACCAATTCAAAGTCTAAGGTGTTTACTTAAGTACTTCACACATAGGCATTAACCATGTACACTGGATAAATACATGATTCTCACAGTGCTTCCAGCCCTTTCCAGGTGAAAAGAGGTATATATGTAGGATGTCAGCGTCATCCACCCCAATTCTAGGATGATAGGAGAACTCTTGGGTCCATTGATGGGCTCACTGGGGCTGGAGATTGACATGGATCAGCCAACCAACCACTTTGTTGTGCTTCAAGTATTAAGATTGAGCTGGGTTTCTTCTACGCCGTCCTTCAAATGCTTTGGGTGTGGCATCATTGTCTTCGTTTCACCTCTTCAACAGAACATGACAAAACTTCAGAATCCATTTTTTTTTCCTGTCATGAACCACCAAGGAAGTGCTGAGCTCTTTGCCATCCCCCCGCGTTGACCTCAGATCTGAACCCTTACACCGCAGACAAGGCGAAGGGGCAATGAGCCGCCTCCTTCTCACCAGCGGTGAATTACAACGAGCCGTGACGAAACTCTCTCACATTCTCCCCATGTAATCCGGAGGGAAGACCACTGACTGAGTCCTCCATGTGGGAGGCACAGCTGAACAGGAGAGCAGAAATGTGTGTAACTTTGTCTACACACCAGCGTCACAGAGGTTTTGCTCGTGGCAGTAATGAGCTCTTTGTTAACGTTTAGACGTGTTTGTGTGCCCAAGGGTTCAGCCCGCCCATTATCTTGCGGTTGTGCGTCTCTACGGGAAGAGCCATTACCATGGCAACGCCAAGCAATGAGTACCTCTTAAAAAGCTCGGCTCCTCTCTCTCCCTCTCCCCCCCTCTCTCTACCACTCTGCCTTTTATCTGCTCCCAGGCCACTCTCCCTATTCCACCCACATTAGTCAGCCACACGACGGAGAGGACGGCACGACGGGAGGATTTTTTCATATCTGTTCAACGGCGTTCTGCAGTCTGGCAATGTCTGTTAGAGTACTTTTTGTCACAGTAGGATATCTCTACTCACTGGAGCTTGAGGTTTTCTAGCAAAAAGGATATCTTGACAACAATACGCCTCCCCCAGTGTCTCTTCTCTGGGAGAATGGGTCATTGATGCTGCTTCGATACTGACTGATGATTGCTGGATAAACACCGTCAGATATTATCTGCACGTTGGGAAAAAACAGAATAATTTCATGTTGTTGGGCCTTTGGCTTACTTGTGAAGCAAACTGGATATCTAACACAACGTGGACAAAGAGCTTTCCTTTTCCCAAGGCAGGATGTGAGGAAGTCAAAGAAGAAGTGGTATTTATAGAATGTATGTAAGTATCAGTTATGTCAGTGAGACAGGTGGAGCAGAGGCTTCTGGCTGTGGAAGCAGGAAACAGGGAGGAAGAGGAGGACGTAGAGTGTGTGCAGCGGCTCTCCTTCTGTCCTGCGTGCAACCAGGACCGTGACACCGTCCTGTTCCTGCCTTGCTCTCACACCATGTGTGGACACTGTGTAGCAGCTGGAGTGGGAATTAGAGCAGGTCAGTCTCATCGCCGTAGCTTCGGCCTGCCGGTGTGCGCCGTGCTGTGCCCGCGCTGTCAGCATCCTGTGGAGCTGCCATGCCGGACCTGGCCGTCTGCCACTTCCTGTCTCCCAAAACATCACACCAGCAGGCAGACAGGCACCGAGGAGGGAGCATCTGAAGGTCGCCTTCAACATGTGAGTTCTCTAAAGATTGAAGAGTTTCATTTGTCGAATGCTTGCACAATACATTATATATTTGCAGTAACGTGCAGGGAAGGTATTGTTGAATCTGCAAGCAGATGAATAAGGCATGGGGATTTGAAGATAACAAAGAATTTTGCTGAACTTATTTTAGCATAGCATAGCATACATACTGGATACATTCACTATAGCTTTAGGTGGATTAGTTTCCTTTGGGCTGAAAGCAGTTTACCCTTTTACCAGTCTTTGTGCTAAGCTAAGCTAATCGACTCCCACCTGTAGCTTCATACTTCATGGATTCTGGATAAAAGCTAGTTTTTCCTGACAAACCCCTTTAATGTTCATCTATTTGATGCTACTGCACTGCAAGCGGGTATTATTGTGCAAATCAAAATGCAGGTATTTTTAATGGAATTTCAATGCATGTCCGTTTTTAATTCACCATATTTAGGGGGACACAGACTGCCGGGATGCAGGTGACATGACAGCATGTTTACATGGTGAGCATCGTTATATATTTGAAGGCCCAACCAGCTTGAGAATAAACCTATATCTATCTATATGAGCTGTAAAACCTACCGAATCTCCCTATCTGACCCAGGCCTCCATGCTGCCAGTTCCTCAGTAGCACCAGTGGATGGCGATGTAGACCTACAAGACAGGGAGATGGAGCAGTCTGTCTTTGGTCAGCAATTAAACGTTATACATGATGCCCTACACATTTAATATAGAGTTTATGTGTGTAGAATTGTGATTGTATGGATGACTAAAACAAATCTGAAATATGATCTTCTTCTGGTGTGATATTATATTAGGACTATGTTTTGCTCTGGACCCTTCAACAGTCCCTCCATCCCTCCATCTTTCCAACTCCTCCCTCACCATCACCACCCGAGAGGAGAGCCCTCCTGGCCAGCCTCCAGACAACAAGGTCAGGCGATCGGTGACCTCTGACCCCGGGGCTACGCTGGCACTCCCCCGGGTCTGCGCTGACGTCATCATTGCACGAGGACAGTATTACTGGGAGGTGGAGGTCTGTAACAGCTCCGTCTACAGGATCGGTAGGAGCTCTCTCAAGTTTGTTTTGGTTGGATCGCTGCCCGCGTGCTTATTGCTTCCAGAAAGCCTCACTGTTAGTCAGCAAGACTGCTTGTTTCAGCCCACACTCACATGTAAACAGACAAGCGCACACGTCATCCGCAGATACAGTTTCATAGTTCATAGTGCCACCAAGTGGTTGGACCATTGCTCATTGGATAAGTTATATTAGGAAAGTTAATTCCATAACGTTTTGGTAAATTAATATTTGCAGCTTGTGCTATATTTGATCTCTTAGGCATGAAGTAGGAAATAATTGCCACTTAACAGCTTTGAAAAACAAACTTTAAGCACTTTCTGTACATTTTGAACATCAACATGACATGATTGACAAAAAATAATGAAATTGTTGATATTAACTGATTTTATGTATTTTATGTATGTATCTTGGGTCAAAAACACGCTAGCAAAGATTCAGTGGCAAACTCAAAGAATAATGCTTGTTAAGTTTTCAGAACATGGTATTGACATTTGACATTTATTAGCTTTTTCGCATCATCTTCTTTGTTAAATAAGTTGAGAGTAAAGAGAGAAAAATCTGAGATGTTCCATAAATGTGCAAAATGAATACAAAATCACCATTTTTCTGTGTCTCAGGTGTGAGCTCACTCGATGGTTCGTACGGCTGGTGGCTTGAAAGACAGGGCTTGTCTTTCTGTGCAGTGTATGATGGGAGCCGGGAGCCGCTCTGCAATGTCCCACCTCAGATCAAAACCCTCGGGGTCTTCCTTAACATTGGAGGGGGGGCCCTGAGCTTCCACAACCCTTTGACCTGGGAGCACCTAGCCACGCTGCCCACACGCTTCGACCCCGCTGGAGTTCTCCCGGCTCTGGGCCTGGGCCAGGGTCGACTGAGGCTGTGCTGCGGCCTCCCCCCACCTCCCCATGTGTTCCTCAGTAAGGACTCGTCCTACAGGGGACCTTGTGGGTCTTGTGGAGGCCGGTGGCGCAGGGAGATTGCCTTCCAGTCAGTGAGGAAAATGATACAGAAGTTTGAGGAGCTGGCAGTCTCGGACTCAGACTCAGGTCTGGTGTCTGGTTTTGCATCGTCCTGCTCCACCTTGGCTTCTCTTCCAGATCTGGGGGTTTCTGGGACGCTTCCCTTTGGGCACGCGGGACAGGAAACTGGGGCCGAATAAGAAACTCTTCAATGGGAGCACCAGAGAACACACTGCTCCTCTGATCTTTGGCTGCCGTTTGAAAGGCTAATTTTTCATCTTGAAGGACTTTTGGCTGCCTCTTTTCCACTCTCTGCGTGACCCCGGACCTGCAATTGAGTCTCTCCCCAGGACGCAGCCCTTTCTCTCAACCAAACAACCCCCACTGGTTTGGGATCAGGCCAGAAAGACTCCTCTGTAATGTGAAGTGTGAGGAAAGGGGGTGGGCGTTTAGCAGCAGGGCTCCTTGATTTGTCTCTGACGGTGGTCAGACAGTAGGGGTCCTACAGTAGTAATGCACACGTTGCTGCATGTGTGAGCTGTTTGCTCAGTCGCATTTCGGCGGGTTTTGGCGACAATGTACGAGCGGCAGGAGGCGAGGTGACGAGGTGTGAGTACAGCGACACCGCCGCTGTTGACACAGAGCGGCGAGGACAGGTGGCGACATGGGTTTATCCCGCGGCCTGCCTTCGATAGGACAGTAGGGCTGCCCTTCTCTGACCCTTTGAAAACCACAGGACTCCCAAAGACTTCAAAAGGGGTGACAGAGAGCAGGAGAACAGAAAGGGAGAAAGAGGGAAAAACAGCATGCATGAATTGAAGACAGCAGGTGAGAGAGGCATTCCCGACAGCTTCCATGCCAAGAAGCTCTGAATAGATCAACTGGCTCAGGCTACACCGTCTTTGAATGCGTTTTTTACTCAGCTGCTGCTTTACATTAGAAGTGAGGAACGCTGGCGACGGCATAGTTATAGAGACACATCCGTTGAAAGTGTCACTTTCAGTCGAGTCACTTTATTGGATGGATTTTGAATAAAAAAAATGGAGCTGTTTCAATACAGCGGTTCGCTGAGGGGGTTTTTCTGCAGCTAAAACCTCCTGTCGTGTCTATTCTTCATTAGCTTTTAGCTCCACACATGGGCGCATTATGTCAAAATGGGCCCCCACCACCTCTACTACATAGGAGTAAGACACACAGACCTTTTAGTCTCTTTGTGGTCAACAGGTATGTCTTTGCAGTACTTGTGTGTCTCTGTTTAGTTGCTTTGTGTCTCTTTGGAGTCATTTCGGTCTCTTTGTAGTCATTTTGTGACTCTTTGTTGTTGTTGCTTTGTATCTCTTTGGAGTCATGTTGAGTCTCTTTGTGGTCATTTTGTGTTCACCTTTAACTTCACACTAGGTCTGTGTCTGTGAGGCCTGTTCAGCCATTCATCCATGGTTTTACATGAATCAGTATGAGCGATGTTGGCAAAGGAAAGTAAAAGTATAAACTTTTCCTATTTTCTCCTCCGTCCCGAAGGCTCCAAACCCCATTTGAAGAACCGCTGGTGCCTTTAACTTGGCATCGTCCATGTTCCCATTCTGCCACAGACCACTTAATACAGGCCTTTTGAAGAAGTCATCCCCCTCTTCTCCCTTCTTGTCTTATCTGTCACTGACTGTATGGGAAGGTGCAATCTCCAAGCATTTAGTCAGACCAGCCAAACCGTTAATCTCAATGTAAGACCAACAAAAGAAATTGCTCACAATTAGAACAAGCATCAGTCAGTAATAGCACTACAGGGGCCCTTCTGAGGACGTCTGGCTGTGGAGCTGGGCCAGTTTTCCATTGAGCATCATTCATTTCATGCATGCACGAAATCAGTTAAGCGGCGGGGTCAGCCTTGGTAATAACCGGTGAGTCAAAAGAGAAGCTTGTCAGACTGTCGCCTCTCAGACCACTCATCAGCATGACTGTGTGTTGATGTTTAACGGGCGAGGGATTTACCACGCGAGTGAAATAAAAAAAAGAACAAGAAAAATGCGTACATGCCGTGACAGCTTTTGGCGTGGCTCTCTCTGCAGATCTATCTGCTTTTAGGAATAAAGTGTGTGGAAGCAATTTTGCTCTTGTAAACAGAAATGAGACTGGCGCGATGGAGATTTCAAAGAGTCGAGAGGAGAGAAAAAGGGAGAGGGGGGGTTTCCAGGAAGGATGGAGAAGTCTTGAAACGCATTGTGCCATGTGTGTTTATGGCGTCTGCTGGATGTAGTGCTCTCCCTGAACATGAACTCTTTGGCAAGGTGCGGTGGTGGAGTCTAACTAAGTACCCAAGCACTTTGAGACGCTATTGTTGAGTATTTCCACTGCACTGCATTGTTTATTCTTTAATTATTGTGTGTTTTATATAATTTTACGTTATTTAAACCTTTGCTCTTTTCTGTGTCTGTGTATTTGACTTTTATATGATATATATATCTTGTCTTAATGCCTTTTGGTGTCTCATTTCAAGCACTTTGGATCACCTTGTTGTTGAAAGGTGCAACATATAACTTTCCTTTACAGCCTGGACATGAGTGCTGTACTCATGTCCAACTATTTTACTTGAGTATTTTCATTTTCAGTTGCTGAAATACATTGCTTTTTATAGCAGTATAGCAGCCAATAAATAAGCTCCACATTGGCCATTCTGCCTCATAATTTGTTACTTTACAATATGCTTGTTATACATTCACTTAATATTGAAAAAGGGACTTTTATTCTTCTTATTGTTTTTATTTTAACTTGTAGGCCTCCATTATAACACTCATGTGGGGCAATATTATTGTCGCAACATAGGCTACTTTTTGCATTTTGTTTCTAATGTGCATCTTCACACTGTTTTTTTTTTAACCATAAGTAAAACATCTGAATACTTCCTCGATTTCCAAACCAAACTCAACATATCTGACGCCCGACGTGAAACTTATGCATCATATGTGATGAGTGATTTGAAATATCTTGTCAGACGGCCCACCTTTTCCCCATAAATCCAACTATTTATTGGTGGTAAATGATGCAGACTTCACCCTATAATCAGGTCCTCCCTCCGAGGTGTCAAAATAAACCAAACACCCCCAAACACCCCACAACAACCGTAGCCAGTACATTTGGAAATAGCTTCTGCCCGCTAATTGCCTCCAGTAATGATTGCCACACACTCTTCCTCATGGACCCCCGATTCGGAAATAGTGACGGTGAGATGAAACAAAAACCAGGAAACCCAAGTTTCGACTGCGTCTGCAAATGGATTCAGTTTGTATGAATAAACATCACCTCCGCAAGACTTCCTGCATTTGCATACTGGTTGAGCAAAGGCCGCTTCTGCCCAACATTAGCTTTACAACTGAGCGACCCTCCTCTTATTACCATCATTATCGGCATCAGCATGACAGTGGCCGTAAACGCACCGCGCGCTCCTTCCCGTGTCGCTCAGGACACGCGCAACGAGCCCGCGAGATGAAGAGCTTTACTTCTTCTTCTACTTTCCTTTAATAGAACAGCATGAGTTACCTCCTCAGATGTCTGCCTATGATAGAATATCACAACCTAAAACGGAATTAGGAACGCAACACGCGCAATTACAGCCAGATCTGAACGTGAGTCAGAAAAACATGCCATGCGTTTACAGCAAATGAATTGAGGAGGAACGGAAGGTCATATATGGCAGTCTTTAAAAAAAAAAAAGACAATTTATAGGCCAGGAGTGCAGAAAAGATGCTTGCAAATGTGTTTTCTTTCCTTTTTTTAATCTTTGTTTTGGTTGTTGTTGTTGTAACCAATCACACGCTTATTTAAGTTTCATTGTAAAAGCAAAGAGTAAAACATGTCATGGTTACTTCCATGTGATGAGGAACAGGTGGTGAATGTGTGTGTGTGTGTGTGTGTGTGTGTGTGTGTGTGTGTGTGTGTGTGTGTGTGTGTGTGTGCGCGTGTGTGTGTGTGTGTGCGTGTGTGTGTGTGTGTGTGTGTGTGTGTGTGTGTGTGTGTGTGTGTGTGACCGAGAGGGAGGGAGAGAGGCACATCTGCCAGGCTATCATAGCTCACTGGTTGAATATTCACACCTCCCAGTCTGACCAGCAAACAGGATGCGGTCCCCTCTGTGTGTGTGTGTGTGTGTGTGTGTGTGTGTGTGTGTGTGTGTGTGTGTGTGTGTGTGTGTGTGCGTGCGTGTGCGTGTAGTGAGACAGACAGATTAGGGGGGGGGGGGGTTATAATGTTGAACAACCAGCATTTATGACCTGCAAATAGGGGCGTCTGACAAACAAGAGCAAATACACAGTGAATTGACTCTCCTCCATCCAGGTACGCCATTATGCCCCCCACGCGCACGCGCACACAGTCATGTCCTTATTTTTAATCATGTCACATTCGTGTCCGTATAAATCTGTCGTTTGAAGTTTCCTTCCATGTCAGCAGTTTATATCTGGGTTATTGCACTCTCCTCCTGCTGGCATGTTTGCGATATTGTAAAAAAAAAAAAAAAAAAAAAAGAAGAAGAAGAAGAAGAAGGAGGAGGAGGAGGAACATCGAGTCTGCTTCTAATCGGATCGAGTCATAAAGCAGCGTCCAGGCTAATCGATTATATTGGTCTGCGATGTTTCGTGGCATTTTGGGGATGACTTCAGGGTTCATGCTCACTCTGCTTTTTCTCTCCTTCTCCTCTCTTCGCAAACAAACAGCTCGACGTGGATCAATTCAAGATGCACTGTTTAATAAAGAAGAGGCATCTGTAATTAATAAAAAAAGATTATGACCCTATAAATTGTTGTCCCACGCCTCGGTGGCGTTCAGGGACCTGGGACCAAAATGCACCAAAACGGTTAGATACATTGGACATCAACACATCCTATTGAAATTGTTTTTTCCGGTATAAACCCGTGTGAATGTGTGTGTTTTTTTTTAAATGCGGCATCATGTTAAGATGCGCGTGATTGTTTTTAATTGATTGAGGCCCAATCGTAATTTGGAAATCTGCCAATTATATGTTGTTTGCTCATCAGAAACAGAAAAAGTGCAAAGTTTGTCCCCCAAATGAGTGAGGATTTTTCTTGAATTCGGCACCCTTAAGAATTGCATATTAATACGGTTAAAATTGTGTTGCTCGGGTTCAGTCTTCACCAAAACAACGTTAAACCGTATAACTGAGAGAGTATTATTATGTAGTGGTTGGTGGTTTAATAATGGGCTCTTGTGTAGGAAAGATTTTATATCACGATTTCCCTTCTTTTTTTTTACACCGCATTGTTGTAGTGACGAGTTTGCAAGTCTCCGTTTCCAAACACGCAGTGAACGCCTCCAATACACAAAAACGCGGCCGTCATTATCCCGGTGGGTCTATAAAATGCTCCTCGGTTTTTGTTAGCTCCAATAGACAATTTACCATCCAGTCTGCTTAATGAATCACCGTGTGCAGCGCAGAAGAAAAGTGTCGCTTATCACCCCATGATGAAGTGCAAATAGGCCATCATCGACTCCCATTGCTGGTCTGGGAGCGGCGGAGTAGGGGCGTGAATCTACACACCCGGATGGAAGTGGCTCCCAAAGGCCACATAATGTGACACATGCATAAAAATAACACCTTGCGCTCGCACCTTGGCCTGCACTTTTGGCACAAAACCGATTGGATTTAGCACTTCTTTTTTTTTACGCGATGTTTTCGCATAAAGACAGCGTTTAAGCCAGGTCTCACGTGGGACTAAAGTAGACCACAATGAAACTTAGACTAAATAAAACAAAACAAAAGTTGTTCTTCCTCAAAGTGAGTGTTGGAGAGTTTAATGGCACATCGAACTGTGGGATATTTTTATTCCCACTGTATAAAGGCCCTGCTTGGTGAGCATGTTCTCCAGATTATACAACAAACCATATACAGTAAGCTCATTACACATTATTATCAAAAATCCCACAATCAATCACTCCTTTATTCCAAACATCTCAGCCGTGTAATAAGCCTGACCCTTGGTGAACTCTGGGAAATAAATCACCAATCACCAGCGCCACTACAATAATGTAAACTTGAACCACAGAGCGTTTGTTCTGGGACCCAAGGGGCCACTATGAAGCGCCGCGCTGTTGCTCAACTGCTCTGTTTTTGTTAAACGGGAACATTTCCCAGCCCCGAATAAGCCCGAATACATTTCACTTGTTGCTGATGTTGCTCACACACTGGCTACGAGACGGACTAGAGACTGAGCCACGTTTGGCACCTGTATCCGCGTGCGAGGGTCACAATAAGTGGACTGGTCCAGGTAGACCTCTAAGCCAGCCAAACGAAATAGCTGGAGGTCTTAAAGAGGACATAGGTTTGCAGATGGCCAGGACAAAGCGAAATGGGTTGCCTCGAGGCATTCCAACTATTTTCATTTGTTTCTGTTCAGTCACTTAGGTCTCAGCTCCAAACACACTTGAAAAAATAGACGGTGTAGCCAGCCACACTCACACATTCATTACAGTATGTGATCTGGAGGTTCACACTTTCATACTGAGAAGTTTTATTGCTGCTGCTAAGTGTGAAAATCAGCATAAATCTATGTGACAAATAAACAAATAAACAAATAAATAAGGGAGCATTTGGTACAAATGACCACCATAATAAGAATAATGCTAGACACAAAGAAGAAGAAGAAGAAGAAGAAGAGGAAGAAGAAAGACAAGAAGAAGATTTAGTTTGCATCCTACTTACATAATGATAATTCAATAAGACAAGTAAACCAACAAAAGTGCCACAGCTGACCTTAAAACCAAACCACCAAAAAACAAAAAATATCCTCATTAATATCATTTAGAGTCACAGTCAATAAATGTTTTGTAACCATGATGGTAAATGCAATATGCCACTCAGTATACTTTAAATAAATGTAAAAAAGGGGGAAATCATATTTACTATCATTTCTCTTTCACTCATATCTATAAAGCTTCACTTTGCCCCCTGAAAAAAAGAGTGTTCTGAAAGTTTTAGGAGGCTATACAATGAATCAGACGCTCGTTTCCATATCTTAAGCTTTAATGGACTGATAGGGGCGTCAATTTCCCTTTTCCATCACCCACCCCCAACCCCCCCCAGCCGGTGGCTGCTTCAGGCTGTCAGGGGAGGCTATAAAAGAGAAAGGGACGGGACTTAGAGGAGGCTGCTGGTACTGAGGAAACACACACGGCTCAGTCGGCTGCGTCCTGCCTTCTTCGGAACACCTCCGGCTCACTGAAACTCGGATGATTCCACACACGGGACGGGAAACTCACGGGACACTTGGGCGCACGGAGCGAAACTTGCGGGGTTTTTTTTTTTGTTAGTGCGTGTAATCAGTCGCCTCGAGACGACAGCGGCCGAGAGTTCGAGGGAATTATTTCTTTTCGCGGAGAGACATTGAAGAGAGGGAGGTTTGGGATGCTGGCTCCCCGCGCGCTCCGCTCCTTGCTGCTGTGCGCGCTGAGCTGCGCGTGGCTGCACACCGCGGCGGCCTCGCGACTCAAGTCTCCCGCTCTGCCCATCCAGCCGGAGAGAGAGCCGCTGCCCTCCAAAGGCTTGTCAGGTAAGAACGCTCACACATTTGTTATAATGTCACTGCGAATGTGTTTCCTATAGTTCCGACTACGTTGAGGATAGTTTACAGTAGCAAAATTCAGTTTACAGTGTGTCAATTTAACGTGACCAGTCCTGGACACGCAACCGTAAAGTGATAGACATTGATAGGAGCTAGTTGTTAATTCGGGTAACGTCTAATACACAAAGCAGCACTCATTTTACCATCAAATTCAAGCTTCAAAACTAGGCAGCTTTCCATAATGTTGTTTTTTAATGCAACACACAAGCTAAAGGGGGCATCAGCGAGCCTAACAAGTAAAAAATGATGGGTTTTCTTTAAACGAATGTTGTGATTTGATATCGTCATTAAGCCGAACCTCAGTGAGCGTACTGTTACTGTCCCCAGCTGACGTGTAAGTATAACGTCAGCGTTTGTCATTGTGAAACAAACACATTTTAACCTTTTAATTGCATCGTTTTCTCATGAAGTTTGGGTTGTTGTTGCGCGTGCGTACCGTGGCCACTGGGGGGTCATGACCTGAGTTCAAGCGCCTGTAACGTGCACGCGGAGGGGACGTGGCCAGATAGGAAGTAGCTTAACGTTAAAAAACAACAACAAATACAACTCTACATGTAAACTTCAACTAAAGCAGGCTAACTGTGTACTTCCTGTGCGCTAATGAAGTTGACTACGCAGACACTACCTAATCTTTGTGAATTTCCATGTTTCCTTGAATTGTTCCTCGGTGTTCTTTCATGTGTAAACTAGAGGCAAACATCTGAGTCATAACCGCAGTCAATGCCATTTGATTCATGTGTGAAAGTCCCTACGTACAAAGCTCATTGCGGTTTTTATAAGGTAACTGCTCTGGAGTTCAAAACTCTGGGAATTCCACGTTAACCGCGTCGCCTCGCCGTGTAATTCGCTGTTGGAAACTGTAATCAATCGACTTTCCATTACAAGCATTGGCTCCTCCGAGATGATTTATTTCAGCAGAGACACAAGTGGCAGGCAAACAGTTTGGCTCCCCGTAAACCGGACCGGACTGTTTTAAAGTGTTCAGTCACTTTAATGAAAGAATAATGTGAACCAGGTTGGTAGCAGTGAGCGAGGCAAGCCATCAGCTCGGGTGCAGTCGTGGAGGGGTAACATCACGTTTGGTGTGTGTGTGTTTCTGTGTGTGTCTGCACACACACAACACACACACTCTGCTCAAACAGGCAGTTATGCAAACCAAAGATCACTATAATATCCCCTGTAGTAATACAGTGTGACTAGCACTCAATTCTGATTTCAGTGGAGTAAGGATGACATTAAAACCTATTTTTATCTCCTGTAACACCAATATAACAGTGCATTCCCTATAAACTGCAATGTTTTTCCGTAGTTACGGTTCGACTCAGGCACACTGGTGTATTCATGTGATTGTTGCCCCTTTTATCATTGCAAAAATACTTCAGTTTCTATATGTTCTATTTGTCTATTTTGTTCTACTATGTATCCCACTATAATAACCTGTTTAATGTATGTATAGGTGAGAGTTTATTGTTGACTGGATGCACTATTTATTACCTCCTATTGCTCACTTTGCCTCCTATCACGTAACATTTACAGCACGTATTAAATTTCCCTCATAAAATCGTTGGCATACATTATGTGCGTTTCTGGGAATCTCCGATAATTGTTCAGTGGAAAATTGAATGTCTCCCCCGTCACCCACTCACGGATCATTTAGATGAGACAGGATGCAAGGTTGAGTCCCAAAACTCACGAAGCATCCAGTGAGTTTCAGTCGCCTCCAACATGCCTGGGCAATGAGCTACGCAAGATTGACTTGTTGTTAAATATAAAAATGGATAAAAATGGCTGGGCCTGCAGAGTTTGTCATCCTGCATGTTTGACACTCCATAAAAGTCTTGCGGCTGCACTTTCTCTTGCTCTTAAGTATTAAGAACAGTCATATCTTAAAGTGCCTCAAGTAAAATCCTCCCCATAATTGATTCAAGCATGAACCTCATATATAATCGTGGAATTTCACTTAGTTTGTTATGGAGCCTGTGTGTGACTGACTCCATTAACTAGTGTTTGTGTTACAGGATGCTCATTCGGAGGTCGTTTCTACTCTCTGGAGGACACGTGGCACCCAGACCTGGGGGAGCCCTTCGGCATCATGCACTGTGTCCAGTGCTACTGCGAACCTGTGAGTTTTCTCTCTTTGTGTGTGTGTTGATTCTCACCCAGCGTCTGCTCTGCAGTAGCAGGTTGAACGAGCTCGCCACCGGAAAGTCACCATTACCGCGTCTGTTTTCGGATGAGAGCTGGTACTTATGTGTCTGTTTCTCTGGTGTTTCTTTGGCAGCAAAAGAGTCGTCGTGGCAAGGTGTTTGGGAAAGTAAACTGCAAGAACGTCAAACAGGACTGCCCAGACCCGGAGTGTGACGACCCCATCCTGTTGCCAGGTCACTGCTGTAAAACCTGCCCTAGAGGTATGCCCTATATCTGCTCACCCAGTCTGACCCACTGCTGGCCTCAGGTTTTCAGACCTGTAGCTGTCCGTCAAATCCTACCTGCTCTAAACACGTTTGCGGCAGGCAGCTGAGAAAACAAGCAAGCACAGCTGCAAAATGCTTATCGGAAACAGAAATAAAGAAACAAAGAATATTTACTTTTTGCTGTTCCCCTCCTGCCATAGCTAGGGCTTCTTTTCCACACTCTTTGTTTATTCTCAGTGACTCTACTTGTTAGTCTTCAGAACAGCTGTTAAATGCAATGAGCGGGTCGATTGATTTTCCATCCAGCCGCGTGAAATGGACATTTTCCTCTAACCAGCCACTACTGAAAGTACCACCCATCTATTTAGCCTCATTCACACATTGCCACTTAACCCCGTCCACACACTGCTGCACACACAAGTCCACCTTATTGGACGATTAGTGCTCCGCGGCCTATGCTCACACACAGGGAGGGTCGTCCTGCTGTACTGTTATTCACCAAATGGGGTGTTTTTCTCCGTTGTGTGGAATGGAAAATAAAGTCAAGGTAAAGCACTGGGTGGACAGCGCCGTGCTGTGTGTGTATGTATGTTTGTGTGTTAAGAATTGGACAGGCCCAGGGCTGTGTGTGTTGTGGTCAAGTTTTAAGCAAAAGGTTGAGTGGGTTTGTCTTAGCTTTGGCACCAAAGCAATTTGTGTATGGGATGGAAAATGGTGTGTGTGTGTGTGTGTGTTTGTGTTTATGTGTGTGTGTGTAATGGTGCACCTGAGGATACAGTGTTGTTAAGTGGGAAGAAGTGAGAGTGACACTACCCAGAAGCCCCTGAGCGTGCCCAGTGGAGCAGAGGAGTGAGGCAGCGAGAGAAGAACGATGAGGTCCTAGTGTTTGTGGGTGGCTTGTGTGTGTGTTTGTGAATCAGACACCAAGAAAGAAAGCAGACAGTCCAACCGAGAAAACTGCCTTGTAGAAAAACGTTTGTGGGTGACTAAGAGCCAGTGTGTGGTTTTTCATGTCGGAGTGGGCCAGTATTTGGCTGAGTGAGCATAGCTGCATGTGTCACACTGTGTGTGTGTGTGTGTGTGTGTGTGTGTGTGCAGAGCCTCTAGGTCTACACATTACAGCAGCTTGTGTGGAACAGCGGGTCACTGTTGGGATCACACGCCAGTGTCACTCCCAATTCTCCTTAAGCTCTCAGCTGCAAGAGACTACCCTGGTTAGTTACCCCTGGCCGAGAGGGAGGAAGTCAGGGAGACAGACAGAATGTGCTGCAGCCCGTCGCACTGGATTGAAATTGGCGTCTGACGTTCGTTCTTCCCACCTCTGGCTTTTCCTTTGCACTTCATACCTGTCTTACATTCTGCCGGGCCGGTCGTTGCCACACATTTCTCATGCTTCGTCCGTACTCAAAGCATACTGAAAAAGAAGGACAGCCGGTGCGTTAGTCTCATCTGTGCGCCAGACTTTGAGAACGATTTAGCAGAATGTGTTTTGAAATGTTTGGGTTCACTTGGTTTATCTTGCCAGAATACTAAAACGGCTTCAAAGGCAGACACTAAACGCCTACTGTTAACAGGGACCGTGTGGAAAAAAATGCTCGGTTTTAACCAGTATTTTTTCAAGGTTAGGAATATGATTGAATATATGTATTTTCAACACCATCTGGTGTGTCATCCACACGATCACTCGTGTAAAAAATGAATCCCGTATTTCAAATGAGTCTTATTTGTTTGTTGTCTCCTGGCGTATTACACCAGACGCGGAGCGGGACCTTCACCCGCAAAAAAAGAAAGAACCGAATGAGTTGCCATGATGACTTGTGGTTATATACAAGTGGTTTTATAATGTGGTTTGTGGTTGTACAGATACAAATACTACTGTAGGCTACGCACTGTTATAAGCAAAAATGCAAACTGCGTTTTAATGTCCTTTGACACCATCTTTCGTTCTTGTTATTCATAGCTTGATAAGTGTCTTGCTTTCATAGTAATGATTTTGATATGATGATATATTTTTGGTTTAGGTACCTTGACAGGAAATCTAAAGATGATAAAATGTATTCCCATTCCTAATAAACCATATCAGGTTATATTTATTTTAGGCCAACATTCACATACATATAGATTATACTAGTGGGAATCTCTGTTAACCCTTTTAACCATGTTCTTCCTTCTACAGGCGAGGATGACAAGAAACAGACAGACTCAGTGCTGGACGGCTTTGAGTATTTCCACGAGAAGGGCAAAGATAAGGAGGACGACCTCCACAAATCATACAACGACCGGTCCTACCTGAGCTCGGAGGAGTTGGGCCCTGGGGATAGCCGCACCGGTGAGCATGAGCACATCACAGACAGGTGGACAAACCACCAGCACACTTCATTAAAAACAGCGTCTACACAGTGGAATGCAATTTGTTAGTCCAGAGTAAAGGCATTCAAAACAGCTAATAAAACACTTAAAAACACACGTGAAAATATGCAATAATAAAAGCACATCGAACAGGAATGTTAATCACGGTATGTGTTGCTAAGTAACCCTCTCTCCTTCTGCAGACTTTGTTGCCGTGTTGACGGGAGTGACGGAGTCATGGCTGCCCAGCTCCAACGGCGTTGCCAGAGCTCGCTTTTCTCTGACCAGAACTAGCCTGGCGTTCTCCATCACATACCAGAGGTAAAGCTCACAGTTGAAACCGGTCCTCGGATTCTTTTCATAGCTTCAGTCCCCGAAGGTGGCTCTGTTTCTTTTTGTCAGCCTCAGTAGCATCGCAGCTCATTCTTTCCACCGCTAATATAAGATATGTCACGGTCAGTCTGGTGCTTCACCGTTTGCAGATGATGAAAATGCTCAATTAAAAAGTGTCCGTTGTGTCTATTCTGTCTTCCCTGACTTTTTAGAATGAGTCGCCCCAGTAAAATAGCCTTCCTGGATTCAGATGGGACCACTGCTTTTGAGTACAGAGTCCCCAAGGGACAGTCAGACATGGTAAGACATCACCGTCACCCTCTCTCGTTTCCATTAGAGTTGTTTTCTTTGTGTGTGCTTGTCTGTCTTTGTGTTTCCTGAGAGGGAGAATTAAGTACCGGTGTGATTAATGCTCCTTCTCTGTAACTTTACGCGCCAACTCTGACTTCTTCTCCCATAACTCACTCTGCGTTAATAAACAATAAACACACACACACACACGCCCACGCTTCATTGATTCTTAACAGAGCCTGATTGCTGTAAACATTCACTCACTCACTGGAAAGGGAGAAACTGCCACCAGGCCAGAGGTGCACAAGATTATGTTTAATAAAAGGCCAATATTATTCTGATAAATCAGTAAACTGATACGTTGCTTTAACAGTAGTACTCATGCACACATGTCCTTATACTCAATAAGTTCTGGCTCCATCACTACACATTATTTCCCTGCCAAAATACACACACTGACCTGAACGCTCACTTCAGCGAGGCAAGGAGCCCCTTTAATACGGATCCCAGAAATGGGCCTATTATTATTTTTAGACAAATCCGTCAGTGTCAAGCACCAGAGGACCTTAGAGAAAACACTCCAACACAAAAAAGGAAGTAGGGGGGGGGGGGGGGATGTGAGGGACTTAGCTGGAGCAAAACTTTTTTGGAGAGGGAATTTTTCACATGTTACATCACCCTTTAGCAGGGGGACAGAGAGCATCGCTAATTAAAATGGAGATTACCCCTGAACCGAAAGTTATGAGGCGCCGGCACACTGCCACATTTCTTCCCTCCGTTCTCAGGGAGAAGTAGTGGCTTTATGTTGACGGCTTGCAGACTGTGGTCGAGAGCAAAATCACATGGTTTGATGTACTTAGCAGATGTCTGTGTGTTGGCTGTTTTGTCTGTATGCCTGTGTGCTTTTTTATAGGATATATGAAATTGTTGACACTGTAGGCCCGAGTATGCGTTGATACGGACACGTACTATTCCATCTTCACTGTGACAGTACTGCAGCTCACCTGTGTTCGTGTCTCTGTGTGTGTTTGTGTAGATCTGTGGAGTATGGAAGAACCTGGCTAAGCCTCTAATGCTACAGCTGCAGTCCGAGCAGATGCGCATCAGCATGAGCACGTCGACGGGCAGACGAGACGAAGTGGAGGGGAAGATCATCAAACACAGAGCGCTGTTTGCCGGTGCGTGTGCATGATATTATAGCATTGTAATGTCCCGTTCCATTCATTTGTACACAAAAACTCAATATTTACAAAGCAGAGGAATTGTATACGTTCTGGAGGAATCTTTAAAAGCCGTGCATGGATTAATGTAGCCAAAAACTTGCAGGACTTTGTTTACAGAGAGATATTTGTATAGAATTATAAAGAATGCAAATACTCACGATGGTAATGTGCATGTTTCTCGTGTACAGAGACGTTCAGCTCAACACTGACATCAGAGGAGGAGAATTCAGGCATGGGAGGTCTTGCCATGTTGACTCTGAGTGACACCGAGAACAACCTCCACTTCATCCTCATCCTCCAAGGCCTCATCAAGCACAAAGACAAAGGTGAGCAGCGGGACAATGTAGGATGAGAGACAACGCACAGAGATATAGAGACAAAATGTACACTCTAAACTGAGATTTCTCACCCCTGCAAGAAATAGTTCCCGTCAACAAAACATTTATTACCAACTTCCCTTATGAAAGTACAGATAAAAAAACTAAACTGGGACAAGAATCCTCCTTTGTGATTGTTGTTCCCATTTCAGTTTCTACCAATTCCATCTTAGTGTTTCAACCTGGGGTCTCTTTCTCCTCAGAGCCCCTTGTGGTGCCCATCCGAGTCCAGCTTGTGTACCGGCAGCACATCCTGAGAGAGATCCGGGCCAACGTCACCTCTCACGTGAGTAATAACACATCTAAATTGTTCACAGTTGACAATCACTTTATAAGGTACTTAATTAAAAAAGAAAAAAAGAAATGTGTATTCAGTATTTTGTATGAATTATTATCTTCAAGTCACATGTTGAGTGTTTTCCAGATTATTGTTTTTACAAATTATAAATTACAATAACCACCCCCCCCTCCCCCAAAAAGCAATATTCAGCATGAAACAAGTAGAGGTTTTTAATGGTAACGTGTTGGAACGGTGAATTACGGTGTTGTTGTTGGTTAGGAACATATGACACAGCAACACTCCTGGTCCCCCCATCACCCGCCCCTCCTCTTTGAGACGGATGTGGCCTGGCTCACCACATCCCAGCGCTGTTGTCGCGTACGCTCTGATCACAGCTTACTGCTCTGAGACATGACAGGGAAAAAAATGGATGGAGAGGAAGAGGGAGGCGGAAAACAAGAGAGAAAGTGTGTCAGAGAAACGCTTGCAGGAGACAGATGTGAGCGAGGGATGTTAGACAGAGAGGAAAGAGGGGAGGGATGGGTTAGGTAGAGAGGATGGACTGCTTACACACTCCTCACACATGTCAGTGGTTAGTGGTCTGTGGGCTGAGATGGATAGAGGGAGGAAGGAGGAGTGATGAAAGGCGGGTCTGTTTTTAATTCTGCCAGGAATTGCGTGAAGGGCCGAGACGCCTCTTTTGAGCCTAGTGGTGAGGGAGACTGTCCATTAAAGAATATGTGAAAAGTTGGAGCTTGGCAACTGCCATGTGGTCCCTCAAAGTGCCTTAAGCTTGATGCTGAAAACCCAAACCGCCGAGTCATGTAAAGTCTAGCCGAGGAACAGAACAACGTTTTTCGCTGAAGAGGATGCTTGCCTTCGTCTCTAAATGTGTGAGCACTCTTAAAGTGTGTGAAGTCGTTGCGTATTGGATCAGTAATCCTGACAGTGTTATTGCTCCGTCTGATTTACGCTCAGCCCCAATATATCCGTTTGCACCTTGCTCCCCTCTCATTATTCTGTCCGTTCAGTTTCCCCGATATGAGTCTCCTTCGCTCCGTCCAGCCACTTCTCCGTTCCCATCCTGGCTCGGCTCCTCGCCGTGTGGATTTATAGTACATGTATATTTATATTGAACAGAGGCCCCGAAGTCATAAAAGTAGCATTTCTTCAACACACTCGTACAGCCGTCCCATTACTACAACATTTTTCAACGTCCCCCTGTCTCTCCTGGAGTCCAGCCTGCCTGCATGGAATTAAACGTCCCTCCATATGAAACATGTTACAGCAATGCAAGCCATATTTTTTTAAGTATGCGCTCCTGAGCAGGGTGATTTAAAGTCACGTGTTTTCAGGTAACGTCGGTGTCCCTAAAGGTCTCTGACTTTGTGAAGTCTTTGTGATTGCTGGATTATTTTTTATCTGGAGGAGATGTTGTTGCCGTTCTGGGATCTGTTTGGCTCTCCGTGCTCACCTCATCTTTGTTTGGTATAAACTGACGGGATAAGCTCATTTTAGTTGGAAACATGTCTCTAGTCTGTCTTTCGTCTAAATAAGTTGGGGGTTTTGTTACTCTGGTAACATGTCCGTGTTGTACTAACATCATGTCAACAAGATCTTAACAGCATATTACATTTTAGTTTCTGGTATTGAGTTTACTCTTGACAATGGCCCATGGTTTTTATATTGCTTCACTTGTTGACCCACATATGGCGCAACTAGAGCTAACGTTTCCAATCTGTGCAGGATCCAGACTTTGCGGAGGTGCTGACGGACCTAAATAGCCGCGAACTGTTCTGGTTATCTCGTGGTCAGCTGGAGATCGCCGTGGCGACCGAGGGTCAGGATCCCCGACAAATCTCCGGCTTCATCACGGGCAGGAAATCTTGTGACAGTAAGTGTCCCCGCGGTCGAACACCGTTATCGATTGGAGTTTTTTCAACGACAAACACAGAGGTCGCTCGCAAGAATGTGTTTTGCGTCGTCATTGTTTTGGGATAGCCCATCTGTGGCTGTTTTTGTCATCCTACTCTATAAATACTTATTCTCCGTCCTTTCAAGTCTTATCACTGGGGGAAACCATGTTTATAGACCCTCTGTTTGACTTGGTGTGTTTGTGCCTGTGTTTATTTCTGTGAGAGCGACACAACGTGTGAGAGCGAAATTTTTTGGAATGTCATAGACAGCCCAGTCTGAAACCAGTAAACCACGCACACATGGTGTTTTCATGCCACGCATACTACAACATCAACCATCAAGGTGTCCGATGCTTTGAGACACTCGTCCAACACAAACAATGCCACGCACGCACGCAAACACAAAACATGCAAAAGATGGGGGTTTTTTTGGGTCCAAGTTGAACACACAGACACACGGTGACGCTGCCAAGGTCACAGTCTGCTGGTGTTCCAGTGCCGTGATTAACAGCTTGACGTTATGCACAAAGAATCCCAAACCCAACACAGTCCTCTCGCTCGTCTTTCCACTTCCTTTCGCGTTCCCGCTCTCCTCCTTTCAGTCTCTCCCCTCCGTCTCTCGATCCCGTCGCTTGCTGTCCTTTGTGTATCTTTGACGTCATTCCTCCTCTCTGGCTTTTTTCTGCCTCCATGTCATTTTCAGAAATGTTCTCGGCACTTTTTCTTGTCCTTCTCTGTTACTCATTCCCTCCTTGTCCCGTCTCAGCTCAAGCTTTTTAAGCCTGCTGCATTCAGCGAGGGTTACCTCATTCTAAGGCTTAACCTTGGCAGGTTTTTTTTTTTGTGTGAGCGTGTGTGTGCGTGCAAGACAACATGTATGTTTTTGGCCTCAGGTCACGCATCCAATTTCACGAGCAGACATGCCTTCTGATAAGTGGTCAATTGAATCTGTCCCCTCGATGACTGTTCCTTAGTGAAGGGATGACATTATTGGTGTGTGCTTGCAGAATGTGAGGGAATGTAGTGTGCCCCCCCCCCCCCCCCCCCCCCCCTCCTTCAACCAACCAGCAAATTTGAACATGACAGAAATCATTGCCTCATCATCTTGGGCTCCATGCAGGGGGGAGTTGACTCCAAGGGGAGAAGTGATAGTTGGAGTGACTCAAACCGGAACGCACTCTAAAGTAGATTTTTGATGCTAATCAGTGTTTGTCTGGCTCAGCTATTCAGAGTGTGATGTCCAGCAGTGATGCTTTGACCCCGGGGAAGACAGGAGGTGTGGGATCCGCCATCTTCAACCTCCACGACAACGGCACACTGGACTACCAGGTATGGATTTGTCCACTACGACAGGGATAGCTGTTGAACTTCTTTTTGTATGACTGTACATATCTTGGAGATCTTCTACATGGCAAGTAAACATAATGAATATTTTTGTCGTTATAGTTGAATTGAAGCCGCTTTTGTAACATGTTCATTTCAAGATTTTAGTTGAATTTTGGTGTAAACTGGATGAGAAAGGAAATAAATCATTAATAACTGTCCCCTTCAGACATATTTAAAGTCCTAAAACATTCTGTCATATATATTTTTTAATGTTGCTTTGTCCCTCCGTCTCATGAAAAAACCATGACTTTTGAATAAGCAAATGCTGCCAATAAATACCAAAGTGTCTATCAGATAGCACACAACAACGACTGTCTTCCAAACTGGTGCACGCATGTCAAACTGAGGTTTTAAGGCGAGTGCAGAGCAGCTTTCTAGTGTGAAACTCTGCACAGTCAGTAACAGAATCATGCACAGTGAGTGCCAAACATCCAAGTGAAGGAACCATAACCAAAACACATGTCTGAGAGGAAGTGTGGCTTTAACCACTCCTCCCTCGTCCCCCCCTCCTCCAGGTTCAGGTTGCAGGTCTCACCAGTGAGTTTGTCGGCCTCACTATTGAGTTGAAGCCGCGGCGGCGAAACAAGCGATCCGTGCTGTATGACCTGACGCCGGAGTACAACAAGGCCACGGGCCAGGCGCAGGGCAGCTGGAGTCGCCTGGAGGCTCGACACATCCACATGCTGCTGCAGAACGAGCTGTTCATCAATGTTGCCACGACACACAGCCAGGAGGGGGAGCTGAGGGGGCAGATCAGGGCCCTGCTCTACAGCGGCCTGGAAGCACCCAGACATGGTACGAACGATGGAAGCAAGGGAGGCAGACAATCAGGGGTGGCAGTTTGTGGGAAGGAGGTCATGAAGTTCATAAAATGGCATGGGATTCCTTTCTACTGTGCATTGGAGGGAAAACATGTCTCCATTGTTTTCAAGTTGTGGCTTCATCGAACCATTTCCCCTTCTTTCAGAGTTGCCCACTCCTCTGGCCGGCCACTTTGTCTCTCCGCCGGTAAGAACTGGGGCCTCAGGCCACGCCTGGGTGTCCGTGGACAAACAGTGTCACCTGCATTATGAGATCGTCGTCGCCGGCCTCAGCAAGGCCGACGACCTCACCGTGAGCGCCCACCTCCAGGGCCTGGCGGAGATCGGGGAAATAGACGACAGCAGCGCCGCTCACAAGAGGCTGCTGACCGGCTTCTACGGCTCACAGGTACACGAGTGTTCACACTCATGCACGTTCAAATGAATGCAAATACATACGGAAATGCACTCAAACACTCCTCTCCTCCAGGCTCATGGCGTGTTAAAGGACATCAGCGCTGAAATGCTGCAACACTTGGACCAGGGAACAGCGTTCATCCAGGTCAGCACCAAGTTGAACCCCCGAGGAGAAATACGAGGACAGGTATGTAAAGTCCATTTGCATGTACAGTCCAGACTATTTTTAAACTCACTATTATGGATGATCTTTGGCATAACAAGAGGAAGTTTTATCATACATTTGTGAATATAAGCAGCTTAAATACAGAACATTGGGAATGTAATGTAAAACCAATATCTACATTCAAGACTTGTGCTTCAGGCAAGCTCGATACAACCATTGTACGACTACAGCTACA
Organism: Eutrigla gurnardus; assembly: GCF_963514095.1. Classification (NCBI taxonomy): domain Eukaryota; kingdom Metazoa; phylum Chordata; class Actinopteri; order Perciformes; family Triglidae; genus Eutrigla; species Eutrigla gurnardus. Next base: position 21,969,582 of record NC_139924.1, on the reverse strand, counting down.
GCACAAAGGCCTTTGTTTTACTAATATTAAACAACCTTTTTACAATCAGAATGAAATAAAATGCTAACAAGCTATTCCACCAGTAAACCAGGCCCCCACAAAAAGGGATTAGATCATTTTCAGCTCAAACTGGCTTATAAAAATGGAATCATTCAAATACAGGAAAAAAAAAGTCGGTATAAACTATATAAGGCATTACCAACCGTTGACTTGACTGTTAAACTGAACAAATCTGTTCAAGTTTTAAAATGTTCCAGTCAGAAAGTTCTTCTAAGACGTGAGGATCATGTCAAAGCTCCAAACCTAAGATGCTACGTCCTCATGCCCCGTTACTAACAGCAACAGAGCCAAAATAAAGTCCGTCTATTGAAAACCCCTAATAGACAAAGTGGAATGAGTGATCCGATCATAAGAAAGAAGAAGAGTCGTAGAGTCTGTGTGGCCTCCTTTGCCTCTATATAGTGTTTATGTGTCTGTGTGATTGCTCACTCAGACACACTTTCACTGGCAGGTGCTGTATGCCTGGACAGACTTTGTTGAAACTTTTATTGGGGTTCAGAAACGTACACAAACACAGACCACGGTGGCCCACACACCTATTTGCAGCTTTGTAGGTGAAGTGGTTGATGGGGTTGGGTTTTTTTTTTTTTTTTGTTCTGCCAGGTGCTCAGACACAAAGTGATGACACACATGCAGCAGCAGGGTCCAGCTGTTTTAATAGCAAACAGGTCCAACACATAAACAGCCATGTGCTCCGTAGCTCAGAAACACACATTGTTAGGAACAATTAACAAGTCAGCTGGAGGCCAGCCTCGAGTCAGGTGTGCCCAACAAATCTCTAATGTCCTAACCACCCTTCCTCTTGTGTCTCTTCTCTGCCTCTCTTTCATTTCCTCTCCCCTCCCAAACACATTTCACCCACCGCTACATCCGCCTACCCCATGATCTACCCTCCCTCCATCCCTCCGTTTCGTTTTCTACACAGGTCCAGGTCCATGTGCCGAACAACTGTGAGTTAGGGACCAGAGTAGGGGAGGTGGAGGAGGCCGAGTTTGACGACCTCTTTGTGAAAGACCCAGAGGAGCTGAAGAAAGACCCCCACACCTGCTTCTTTGAGAACCAGCACCACGCCCACAGCTCCCGCTGGACCCCCAACTACGACAAGTGCTTCTCCTGCAGTTGCCAGGTAACGACGACAGAACGCAAAGGCAGCAATTAAATGTGTTTTTGGTGGTTTATTCGACAACGCGTGCGCTAAACGTTTAAAGCGTTTGACGAGAAGCTGGGAAGTGCATTTGTTGCAGCCCTTGTCAAGTAAAACGTACTCTTCGCCGTCTCTCTGCAGAAACGAACCGTGATCTGCGATCCAGTCATCTGTCCGGTGTTGACCTGCTCCCGAACCATTCAGCTGGAGGAAACGTGCTGCCCGACCTGTGACGGTGAGACGGACCGATTTTGGCTGTACATGACATATATATGAATACGTTATATCATATTGCGTTGTTATACTGCTTTGAGCTCCAGTTTGTGAGGAGGATTTTTATGATTAGAAATCCTAAAGTTGAAAACTAATTCTGTTTTTCTGCCTCCATTTCCTGTTTCCGGCTCAGAGAGCAAAGAGCCGACGGACATGAAAGTTCCAGAGAGGGTGGATGAACACCCCGAGGGTAGGTGCTGCCCGTCATGTCTCCGACTCAGCTTTACTCTTTGTTGTTTTTCTCCTTTTGACTTTTCACTGAAGTCTCTTCTGTTGTGTATTTCTACATGTCTGCGCCGTATTTCTCTCATTGTATTCCAGCCTACAGTTAGAAGCAAACTCTGAATCATTCATGCATATTCTTGCTGACTTGACTTTTTTCTCCTCTTTCCTTCCTCTCAGGTTGTTACTTTGAAGGAGACCAGAAGATGCATGCCCCAGGAACCACATGGCATCCCTTTGTACCTCCCTTTGGCTACATTAAATGTGCCGTCTGCACTTGCAAGGTGAATATACATCAATAAACCCATTCACATCTGGCTGGATTTACTTTCCAAAATCCCTTAATGGAACATTTATCTTGTCTTAGGCTGCAAAGAAAGCTGAGGCATGAATGAAGTTTGCCCTTGGGGAATGTTCAGACTTTATTTATCTTTTAAAAAAAGCAATGAGTCGGCTGCATATTCGTGTGAGAAAAAGAAGAATTGCTGCTAGCCCGCTGCTAATGCTACATTACATCCATAGGGATCTTCGGGAGAGGTGCACTGTGAGAAGGTGACGTGTCCGGTGTTGACCTGCAGTCACCCCGTAAGGCGTAATCCCTCCGACTGCTGCAAGGAATGTCCCGAGGAGGAGAAGGTTCCTGCAGGCCTGGAGCACAGCGACATGATGCAGGCAGACGGGCCGAGGCACTGCAAATTTGGCAAGACCTTTTACCAGAACAGTGACAACTGGCATCCCTGGGTCCCGCTGGTGGGGGAGATGAAATGCATCAACTGCTGGTGTGATGTAAGTACAGTGGCTGCCAAGGATTACGATCCAAGTGGAACTGACCCCAAATAAAAGTTGTAGGTTGTGAAAACAACTCGCGGGCGGCCCATCAAAACTTAGTCTTGCGTTAAAGTCATGGTTTTGAAGGAGAATCTTTTTAGTGGTTGTGGTGGTTGCTTCTTCTCACCAACTGTCTCCCTCCTTTTATTTGTCCACAGCACGGTGTGACCAAGTGTCAGAGGAAGCAATGTACAGTACCGACCTGCACCAACACCACCCGCAGAGAGGGCTCATGCTGCCCTGAATGCCTTGGTGAGAAGTGATGATACACACACACACACAGTGTACTCCACCTCCAATATGATGGAGCTCCCCACCTTGCCAGAAACATGCAATGACAATCTGTCGAGTCCCTTTTGGGAGCTGATAAGCTGCTTAAAAGATCTGCATGTTTATGTTTTTCTGTCTTTATGTTATAACACAAAGTTCCTTCTCGGGTCCTCGACTGATTCTAATTGTTATCTTCTCCACAGATTCCAGAGAGGAGGCTGACTTGATGACGAAGGTTCCGGACAAAAGGCGCACCTGGAGACACTGATCTGTTGGGACCAACACAAACAGCACCAAAGCCCTCCCCTACCCATGTAACCCAAACCCAGAGCTGCACACTGGGTCCCGCCCACCCACCCACCTACCTTCCCTCCCACCCTCCTCCACCTCACACCCACCCTGCTATCGGCTTCAGGATTGTAATGAACAGAGGAGAGCAGAGACGGAGACATAATAACATGAAAACGTCCAAAGACTCATTAAATGAAGGGGTGAAGCTATGAAGAGGACCAATCACGCCTGACAAACCTTTCGCCTTCTGCTTCCTGCCTTCCAATTGTTGCTGGAATTTTTTTAATCTTTTTTTTGGCTCTTTTTTTTTTAAACGCTAAACAGGACAAAAAGGTATATATGTAGAAATATAACACAGCTGTTGAATGGGATTCTCGGCTTTGTTCTGAGGGGCAAGTTGTGGTGAGATGGTGCCAGCTGTATTTCATTGACAAAGGCTTCTTTTTGAGGTGCAGCCATAGCTAATGTAGCTCTCACCGCTCCAACCGAGAGAAAGGTGTTGCTTAAATCTGCGTGTATGTATGAGTGTGGCTGTGTGCGTGTTTTTACCAGTAAAGAATACAACTAATCACCAATACAGAAACAGTTAACGTCCCGACCGGCAAAGCAGCGTTCAAAATATGTCCCAACACAAAGAAACGTGGACTGGGCTGGTTACTACGATGTAATACTGATACGAGCTTTGCCTTCGCCTCCCGTGGATCTCATTGCTTCTCTGCTTTGGTTGTTCCTATTTCTGTTTCAAATTAATTAATATTTGTATGAATTTTTTGTTATCATTGTTTATGAATATGAAGCTGGTTTGTATTTTTGTATTTATTGAAATGCGTGGAGAAGAAATAAAAACATGTTTGCTGGTAAAAGAGCGAATACCTGTGGGTTTGTTTTGTACGCCGTCACTAGCCAGCTCCCCCTCACAAGCTCCCCCTTTTGTTCCCTTTTGGGTTTTTTTTTGTTTTTTTTGCATTTTTATCATCTGGACTCTTTGGGATTTTAGTTTTTCCACTTTGTTGCTTTCTTTCCCACTTTTTCTTTCTCCACATATGGAGCTGTGATTATTGAGAGATGGCAAGCCAGACTGATCCCACTTAATCCCTAGCTTTCTCTGTCTCCATTGTTCCATCTCTGCCTCCTCTTCATCGATTCCCTTCATTGTCTTCAGCACTTTCCCCCCCTTTTCCTCATGATACTTTATTTCATTGTCATTTCCTTTCTCTTCGCCTCTGATCTCCTCATTTTATTTCCGGTTCTCTGTTTACACCTTTAATGAGTGTGTTTTATGAGTGTGTGTGTGTGTGTGTGTGTGTATGTCCCTGACATACCTCCTCTTGTACACACACACACACACACACACACACACACACACACACACACACACACACACACACACACACACACACACACACACACACACAGTGCAGACAGACGGAAACATAATCACATATTCACAGATGGACACAAACTCCTGAATCATGAACACACAGCAAAATTAATTCCAACACACACACACACACACACAAACAACTGCTACTGCACTCTGCTGGCCAAAACACGCTATTACACTAAAGGCCCCTTCTCAAAACCAGTTGGTTGACTGCTTCTGATGCTTCTTGTTGACCTCCTGCACAGAGCAGTGTGTGTGTGTGTGTGTGTGTGTGTGTGTGTGTACACCAAATGCACGTTGGAAAGCCATCATCGGCCTGCGGGGCGAAGTGTATGGTTGGGTTGTCAGAGCCGGATGGTGGAGGTCAAAGGTTAAGCATTCTGAGCTATGGTCTGTGGCAGCCTGTGAAGAAGCATGAGATGTGTACCAGCCTGAGCTCAGCATCTGCTTTCTCTTCGCTTTTCCAACGAATCCTATCCAAACATTTGACACAGTTTTGCCCCCTCCCTCCCCTTCCCAGCATGTGGACAAAATTATTAAAATTGTTCTTAAAAACTAGAGATGGTTCGATGATAGGAACCGGCTGCTTTCCCCCCGCTGCTGCCGCCTTCTTCATCTCGCACCGACACCTCCTCGGATATCTACATAGTCTGTTGCTGATATGAACCATTTGAGCAACACTGTGAGTTATTCTTATTTATTAGTGCAATTACATTTAAACCAGAGCCACGTGTTATGAGCTGTTCTCTGGGCCCTTTGCTTTCTTGTGGTTACAGGAAAACACAACACTGTTATCCGACGTGGAAGTGACACTGGTTTGTTTTTCTTTCACTCACACAGTTTGTTTTTTTCCCCATGCTTTACACGACAGTCAAACAAAGGACAGGCAAATAAAGTCACTGGAGTCGCCACAGCTAAGCAACCACAAATTGTACTTCACTTGGATTTATGTACACAAACAAGATAAACAGACCCTTCCTTAAGTCCTGCCGCCGTGCTGCCAGAGCTACCATGGAGCCCACACTGCCACTAACTGCTCTCCCTGAATAAATGGTGTCTCATTTTTGGAAATACCCAAAAGCAATCTCAGGGAAAAGCAGACGACCCTGTTCCTAAAGCACTTTGAATTGCCCTGTTGTTGAAAGGTGCTATACAAATAAAAATTGCCTTGCCTTGCCTATAAGTTGGATCTGTATTCACTGTTACTGTTAAAGCAAAAGCAGCGTGGGCAAACGTTCTGAATACCTTCAGGGGTTTGCGTAGCATAGACGTGCTAACACGACGTGCTAACATACTCGTTATACGTTTTAGATATGTATATCTCATAACAACGTTTTACACGACCAGCTGGAAATCAACAAAACCAGCAAGTAGCCTATTAACGACGTGAGAGTCTATGAAACAGAGCTCGATGGTTGTCGGCCCCGAGTCAAAGCTGGCCGATGCTTCGCTGTGATTGGCCAGGCCGTGTAAATGGAGGCGCTGGTACAATCAGACTTTTACACGATGTCAGAAAGGAAGCTGATTTCACGCTTAAAGGGTAAAAATGTCACTTTTTCACCCCACGTAACCCTAACCAGGCATGTGTGTGTGTGTGTGTGTGTGTTCAATAAAAGCGTGATTCAGGTCCATGACAAATACATTTCAGCCCATAAAAGTCCTGTTGGCATTTTTTCATTTTTATATACCAAAGCAGCCACGGAACCACATGTCAGCAAAACCAAAACTCAGCGTGGTTTGAAAGAGGAACACAACAATAGAGGACGCACTGTGAACTTATACACACACACACACACACACACACACACACACACACACACACACCGCCACATTTGTTGTGTATTGACAGAAGAGGTACAGTGTGAAAACAGGTGTTACAGTCATCAGAAGGCCTCATCTGTCTGTCTCTCCCCCCTCTCTCTCTCTCTCTCTCACACACACACACACACACACACACACACGTTTTCTGCTCTGTACTTTGTTTCCGATCCTGCAACACACTTCTGTCTGTTACAATTTATTCTCTCGCGGTCATCGGGAAAATACTCAATATTCAAAATGCAAAAACATATTTGGGATGGGGAGCTGGCGACGCTCACAGAGACGCAGCTGAAAACAATTTCCTGATTGAACACCATCAGTCTGAGGACTTCAAATAGTGAGAGCCTTTAAAGATGGAGGCAGCGAGAGGAAGAGGAACCGGCCACCATCTCCTGCAATACTATTCTCTTGTTTCATGTAATTGTAACTGTTTGTTCCAGTGTTCGCAGTAACACTGACTCTACTACCCTTTTTTCCTCTAATTGCAAAAATAATGAGACGTGTTTAATGTTTTTCGGTGCTTTGAAGTAATAATTAAAATGGAGCCAGTTTATCATTTTTAAAGGAAGGAAAAATGCCATTTAGAAATGCCATTACATAACATCATATATATATATATATATATATATATATATATATATATATATATATATATATATATATATATACTGAGAAAATAATGATTTGTAGTATACCACATACACTATGAATACAAATAGGGAACTTATACACATTTACTCATAACAGTATCACAAACACTGACTTAAAGTCAAGATGACATGAACACTGTAAACTAAATACAGTTTATTGTGATTACAGTCCTTTAGTGAACTCTCTCTCTCTCTCTCTCTCTCTCTCTCTCTCTCTCTCTCTCTCTCTCTCTCTCTCTCTCTCTCTCTCTCCCTCCCTCCCCCCATTGTTGTACACACCAAATCCTATGTAGAGTGTTTAAGCTCTGATTTCTAAGGGATCTAATTGATGTGCAGGTGATGAATAATTTAATGTGTGTTTAGCAAATCAGGGTTTTCAGTTTAAATGATAATGTAAATAGGCATATATGAGCTATTTGTCATTTACATAGTGTAAAACAGACAATGTGCTGATGGTTTAGGCTGCCGGGTCAATAGAAAGATGACACAACTACCCCCTTCTGTGTCTAAACACAGACTAGATCAGACTATAGACGGTGAGGGAGAGGGGGACGGCTCTTCATTATTTTATCACTGCTGCCCTCTGCTGTGAGCAGCTGAACTGACAGCATTGAAATAAGGACTTACAGTGATGAACTAACTACACATACACACAAGGCTCTATAAAGCACCATAAACTGCCTTTCAGACATTCAGACGGCATTTTCACGCATTCTCATAGTTGCAGGGTGAAATGCCTTGCTCAGGGGCTTTAACAAAAGCATTTGCCAGAGGAATAAAACCCTAAATCTTCCCTGTACAGCTGTTTCCAGCCTGGCCCGTTGTCCAAACACACACACACAAACCGGTCCAGTTGCAGCCAGCAGAAGATCAAAACACTTTTCTTTTAATCATGTCAAACAAATTGACTGATAGCAATTTTCAAAGAAATGTCCCTTTTCGTTCGGCCCGCAGCAACAAGTCACCCTCTGGGATTAACGAGGGAAGAGAAGCACTTACACATACCCAATTATTTTATAATGACACAAAGGTGAAATGCTTTTTATTGCAAAGGACAAAAGTTTGCTTTTTGATGTTCGCTAAGTGGAACTTCTATTTGTATACTGAGTTTTCTACCAAAAGCAGCTGAGGTCAAACATCCCACACTTCCATCATCTGCTCTTTTCTGCGGTGGCAGATCTTCTCTGACATTTTGGATTTTCTTAACTATTCAATAATAAAATGATGTATGCCCCAGGCATTCTTAGAACCCTTACATTTACCCAGGTTACCTCCACAGGCTGCCATGCATCCATTGGAAACAGCTGTTATGTGATGTTGGATTGTTATGGATCATGTTATGCCACATTGTTTCATTAGGTTATATTGTTATGTGGTTATATCATATTGTTGTTAGGTCATGTTTTTATGTCATGACATATGTTAAGTTATATCATATTGTCATGTTATATCACATTGTTATGTTTCTTCTTACTGCTTGCATGTCTTCATACGGAAGTCTGTCGTCGTATTCTCACATAGCTCACAGGGGCAATAAAATGTCTCGGATGGTTACTTGATTTCCGTCACCCCAAGCAGACTACAGATAGAAGTAATGCTTTTTGACAGCCGTGACTGTTAAAGTTTGAACGTAGACAGGACCCAAATGCACGACTCGGATGACAGGGAAACCATTAAATAACAAGTTTAATGTCAAAAAGTGCAACACAAGTGCAAGGGGGGAGAGGTGTTGCGATGTCCGGGGATCCAGCGAAGGCACCAGTGAGTGTCTCGTTGTAATGGAGGCTCTGCAGGCAGGAAGGAATGAAGCAGCACGAGATCACAGGGCAAACACGCTGATCTGAGACGAGGTTGAAGGAACACATTAGCATTAGCTATACAAGCTAAACACAGAGAGAAAGAGCAAACACTAAGGAGCCAATATACGCTCTACCACGTCGAACTGATGAAACGATGTGGCAGCGAGCAGGAGGGAATCCAGAGGCTTTATGGAGGGTTGATTGCTGATTGAGATCACCTGCTGCTGCCGGTGGAGAATAGGCCACGCCCACATGCACTAAACATGGAACAGACAGGGGGAGAGAGACAGGAGAGAGACAGGAGGAAAATATGGACGGGATGACAACACAAACAAAAGGGAGAAGGAGGGGCGATGACATATATGCAGCTAGAGGACAGGAGTTATTGATCGGTAAATTAACTCTCACCAGCATGCAGGAAGCAGAACTAGTGAGACAGATTCCCTCATAATCTGCCCGTGGCACCAAAACTACAGCTGCAGTGGAAGGCCAACACATCCGAACACGCCTTGTGAGTTTGACGCTCAAAGTTCAATTTATTGTCAATGTAAAATGTGCACAACAAAGTTGAGTTAGTAGTCCCCATTTTAGTGGGTCAAGGGTGGATTTCGGAGCCTGAGGAAAGTCTGCTGGTACGGCAGCTGGTATTTACGATTTCTTGCCAGACGTACCTGCACATCGCACGTCGGTTTGTAATGTTTCCTTGTCAGGATGCTTTCTGTTGATCCTCTGTTAAAGTTAGCATTTTGTGTTATAAGCCATTTATGAGCTTTTCTCCCCACCAGGATGGAGATTTGTGATAATAGGTGTGTGTGTGTGTGTGTGTGTGTGTGTGTGTGTGTGTGTGTGTGTGTGTTCTCAACAATCAGATCCTTGGTTTTACTGGCGTTGAGCAGTACTCTGAAGCGTTGGTTTCCCCTCTATAGGAAGCCCCCTTGTTGTTTGTAATCCGGGATGTTGATGAGGCCAGGTTTCCATGCACAGCGGTGTGTCTTACGTCATCAATCTTATTTCCCAATGATCAGACATTAGCTGGTGGGAACTGGGAATTGGAATGACCTCGGGTCATGGAGCTAGCTGCTCAGCTCTTAACCCAACTCTTTCCCCTCTTTTCCTGCAGCTTCATCCAATATTGACGAGTGCATTTCTAACATAAATGTAGCATAAATGTAAATGAGCTACCATGCAGCACTGTTGTCACTGCAAATAGGACCAAAGTGATGTAAAATACATGAGATTTACTTACTTAACTCAACCTGAACTACTGTAATGCTGCACATAGAAGATGCCACTTTTACGATTTATGATGGTGCAACCTGCCAATATGTTTCCTCTGTCAGCTGCCTCTCTCTGTGACAGATATGGTAATGCCAGACTATCAATACTCTTACTGCCTCTATAAGTGACGTGGCCATGCTCTGCAGCCGGAGCACTGAGGATGAGGAGGCCAGAGGGCAGATAGGTGGGCTCGTCTTTTCCATTCATCTCGCCGACACACTGTTGGAGGACACATTCATGGTGACACTGTCGAACACAAGGAGATTGTGAAGTGTTTCCTTGTCTCTAAATGCTTTCTGATGGCTTCTCTACTGACATGAGCTGATGATTTATACTCCATCAGACATCGTATATATTCTAAGTGTAGGTTTCCAGACTAAAGAGTGTTCTGCTCACAAAAATGAAAATAGATTGCAAGATTTATACTGAGTGAAAGACAGAATACTGGATCGTCCTGAAACACATGTTTATTGTCACGGCGACTATAAAAGATGGACAGCTCGTTACATCAGAGTGACAGCATTCACATTTGTGACCAGCCACGGCAAAACCAGGAACAAGTCGACCTCGGGGCATTTTAAGTTATTCACAGATTCTGAAAGTGTAGTTTCTAAGCTTTCCAATGATGTCTAACACGTGGACATCTTTGAATGTTTGCTTCTCTGAAAACCGTTCACTGAGAAAACTGGCCTGAAAGTCTCACCTCACCTCACCTGGTGAGAAAGGAAACACAATGGTGCTCATTTGCATCTCATTTAGATAAGCCCTCCCCCCTACAGATGCCACTCAAAAAAGGGAGAAAAGGGAGAAACAGTTGATGCCTCGTGAAAAAAAAGTTTATTTGCACAGAAGGACTGTAATGTATATCTAATAATTTATAAATGAATGTTATAGAAGAGAAACTACAACAAAAATATCGATCTCAGTATCGATCCAATACCAATAGGATAGGTCGTGTCACTCGACTCATTTGGAGAAAACAAATTAATCACGTTTAATTCACGGACCTCAACATCGACGTTCGTCGTTCATTTCACACAATCTGAACTACAAGTTCTTTATTTACAAATGTGTTGCGTTCAGTTCAAAGTTCACAGAAAACTGAACGTGTTCTTTTTAACTCGTTCATGCACAACACTGCCAGTCGGGAGGGGCAACAAGTGACCCACCTCGAGTCAGATCCTCGGGTGTATTGCGGGGACCGAGCTTCTATTAGGTATGCACTTTGCAAAAATGAAAAACATAAATAAAATAAAATGAAGCAAACATAAATACATTGCAATATATTACAGACAAATTCATCAGAAATAAAGTGTATTCATGTTTAATTCATTGATAGTGATAGTGAGGAATGAACCCCAGCTCATTAAGTCCGACCCTCCCATCCACTAATGAGAACAATAACATGCTCGCACTGAAACACAGTGCACTTAATGGAAACAAATAGCGTGCTGCATTGTCACTATTCTGCTGCTACAAAACCCCTTTTATTCTTCCATGAAAGGCCAACAGAGGAACACACATATGCAGCCACTGTTAAAACCCCACCGCAGAACATTTACAATTCAAGGTGTTCGATTCCAAAAGTGCTGCACGTTTTTGTAGCGAAGGGGCTCCGTCACAGCCACTGGGCTTATCGAAACACGCAGACGGAGACGACTTGGTCGTATCTCCCTCTGGCAGAGGAGAGCTCAAATCTCTTTCCATCCATAATATGACTGCAGGCTCATACAGATACACGCACGGCCTGGACGTAGGAGGCGGAGAGCTGATCCTGTGTGGTGAGAGCAAATGGATGTGCCTGTAAAGTATGGATTGCTTTTTGGCGTAGTATGCATATATTTCTCAAGTCTCAGAGCAGCGCGGGTACAATCTTCATCATGCAGGTCTGGTCGCTTATGTAAATATTACTCATCAAAGCTCTAAATGAAATGCAAATAAGCCTAGAAATACAACAGACGGCAGAAACAGTCAGTGAGTCAAAGACAAAGAGGTTCTCAAACACACTCGGAGCCAAGAGAAGCTTCCGGTTCACCTGTCGACCTCAGATCATGCTAATTAGTGCGTATAGATTCCCGATTCTAATACTGATACAATTCACAACTCTCTGACATTTTAAGTGCACAGGAGAATCTGCCCTGGGATCAGCAGCAGCCGGATCCCAGATCTGTGCACTAATTGGGTGAGATTGCTTCAGGGTGATACTGAGGTGTGGAAATCCTTCATTGACGTGTGGAAGTGGACTCCTGTTTCACAATGTAAAGAGACAATTAGGGCCTCAGCCTCACACTATGGGTGCTTCCCAAGTCTCCATCCTCACATTGTTAAACTCTCCAGAAACACACCGGAGTAAACAAAAGCAAGCTTATAGCAAATAACAGACAGTATTTCAATTTGGACCGGATTCATAGCATTGCAATATTTTACTTTACTTAACATGTGAATATAATTGTTGTGATTTCAGCTTCAGTATGAAACATTTTGTCTTGCAATTTCAAAAGCTGAATTTAAATATATTATTTTTATTTGTATTATTATTATATTCACTAATTAAAACCCAAGTACAAAAATGTTACACAGGGTTAAATGGATGCAACATATGTTCAAATTTAAGCAAAACATAAATTGTTTGCATGAAAAATTGAAATCTAGGAGTATTTCCCATAAACTCAAGTTTAAGGAGGCTTTGTGTTTCTGCGAATACAATTCATACAACTATAAATCACAGTGTGTGGCTGCGAATAGTGAGACAATATTCTACAGAACAGCATGTTTGTAACTGTGCAAAGGCATTTAAATGAATGTGGAAATGATTTATTGATACATAAATTCTACATGTGAGGTTCTGTACGAGGGCAATTCTATAGGCCAGCGTCACATTCATCTTCTTTTTCCTGCAGTTAAACGCTTTGCTGAGGCGTTACTTCTGACTGGACGGCCTGCAGCAGTGTCACACTTAATGTAAAACCACTCTAGTGTGCTCATTTTCAAACCCGGCTCTCATATTTGTCCCCATATACAGAAATGTCTCAAACTATTACATAAACGCATTATTTTGCAGCTTTTATTCCGCTAAATAGGAGTGTAAAACTTTTGAAGAAAGGCTTACTGATCAGGATTCGAGTTCTTCAGGCATTATAATGAGATTATAATCATTATAATGAAAGCCTTTAATAGCCTCTGTTGCATCATCCGACACTGACTGAAACAAAAGACGGAGCTATTACAGAGATATTTATATGTCATCCTCAAATGACAGTTTATGAGCTGTATCGAATGGCCTTATTAATGTTAATAAACCGTTTAACTATTAATAAGAAATCATTTTGGGTTGCCAGGTTGTCTTCTGTCCCTCCATTCATGAAATACACACAAGTGTTTCTCACTTTCTAATATCAAACCTGACGTTAAATTATTTGTCATTCATGATGTTTGATTTTGTAAAATATTTTAATCCAGGTAAGTTGTTAAAACTCCAAATCTCACCGAAGACCGACGTTTCAGCAGAAAGACGCTTCCAAAAAAGTAACAAAAGTAACATTGTTCAATATCAACACACGTATCACCCAGCAATCCTCGTTGCATCGCTGCATGTGACAGAAATACAAAAGAAAATAATAAATCATTCATTCAACTGAATAGTTGGTGTGGCATAAGCATGTCATTTTGTTACAGTTTGCTATTATTTTTACGCCTCGATGAAATCCACGACAGAGGTTTGTTGTTTTGTTTTTTTACAGGGAATAAACACCAAATGACCCCTCCTTTCAGAGACGTTGATCTAAATCACCTGCAAGGGTTTCCCAGCTGCCCCATTATTGAAGGGTCCGCTCTCTCTACGGCTCCCGGCGGCACCTGAAGGGCTTTTAAGGGTCAAATTAATGCGGCAAAATCCGGAGATAAATCATTAAAGGGAAGACTGATGGAGCTTCCAAGAAACCGGAGGACCCCGACCATAAACGCCACATTGACGAACAACACAGGGAGGGGCGGGGAAAACAAAACAAATAAATAAATAAAAGGCTGCTCACTCATGATCTCCATGCAAAGAATTGAAAAGCTCAAATGTCGTGAAGTGCAAAGATGACACAGAGCCATTCACAGAAAGTCATGGCTGTAATCGCTGCCGGAGGGTACAAATACTTTTTATAGGCGTTATCTGTTATAGAAAGCTGTTGAATTATGTATTAAGGATTAACAAAGCTGTTAGTTAGAACTTTTAAAGGGAGGCATTGCAGTTTTATTTCTTCCTGTCGCCTCAAACCAGGAGTAGAACAAGAAAACACTCAACAAATGTGTGCAATATTGTGTTGTTAAATGTGGGGAATTCCTCCTGTTTGGTATTTTGATATTGGATTTAAAAATCCACTTCCATCAAATTACTTCACCCTCACTGTTGATTATTCCCTCATAATAAAGTGTTTATGTTGAACTGCATATCTATTTGGAATGAATAAATAGCCATATCTATAAATGGATGATTAATCCTGAATGAATGTTTCAGATTCACATCATTCATTTTTGGAGAAAAACAAAAACCTGTTTATCTCTGAGAACCTGTGTGTTCTCCAGCCATTGTGAGGGTTCCCTATAGGAATTCTGTCACCACTGTCCCATAATGACACTTTCACTGTCTCAGTATTAAGTATTAGTACTTAAACAAACCTTTTTCCTTGATTTGACCACACTGGTGGATCTAAAATCCATTTGGCGTCACTTTAGGAAAAGTATTTTTTATATTTTTTTGTGTGTTGTCAAATGTCAAAACAGGTCAAATCTGACCTGAACAGTATAGAGATTAGTGTTATCAAGCTCGACAGACTTTTCAAAGAATTTGTGACTAATGTCCAGATGTAAATGTAGATTTAGACATTATGTTGCCTGCTGGATTTACTCTGTACATCAGACAGATGTTCTAAACACCTACCTGCTGTCTGATCTCCTCTCTGTGTATCACACACACACACACACACACACACACACACACACACACACACACACACACACACACACACACACACACACACACACACACACACAAAATCCCACAGGTAGTAGCCCTCTCTCTCTCTCCCATCCAGCACACTGCGTCGCCCCCCCGCTCCCCGCCGTGTCCAGTCGGTCCAGTCCGGCTCAGCACATCTGCACGTGGAGCAGCGACGGGGAATCGAGCGGGGTTTTTTTCCGACGCGGCAGCACCCGCATTGCAACACAGGAGCTGAGGATGCTGCGCTCCGGCTGTTGAATGTCTGAGGAGCATCTCTCTTCTCTTTCCACTCTTCTGCTTGTTTGTGTGAGCAGAGAGAGAGGCTGAAGTCACCGCATGATATCTCTGTTTGTGTGTGTGTGTGTGTGTGTGTGTGTGTGTGTGTGTGTGTGTGTGTAGGGGGGTGTAAAATAGAGAGGGTGTGTTTCCTTGGATATTAAATGCGTCTTGGAAGTTGTGCCGTTGCGACCAATAGGATCTCTACCCAGCGTGGCACCGGTGGCAGTCCGACACTACGGGAAGCGGATCGGACTCGTTGGGCAGAAATATTTGCACCAGCAGCATCGGCAGCAGGCAAGTTCTCGCGGAGGATAAACTGTTGCCTTGAATCAAACTTCTTTGTCTTTGAACTTGCGGGGATTTCAACCTGCCCCGACGCCCCCCCGCCCCCTGCCCCTCCTCCGCCCTCAGCGCCCTGAGGGGGGGAAGATGGAGAGCCGCAGGTGACTGACCGCTCACCGCCGCTCCAGGACGCCTGCTGAACCGACTGGGGACACCCAGGGGCCCCGGCAGGCAGGATGGTGGGTAGGCTGCGCACTGCGCGTCCGCATGCCCGACTAGTGCGTGTGCGTGTGTGTGTGTGTGTGTGTGTGTGTGTGTGTGTGCGCGCGCGTGTGTGTGTGTGTGTGCCTTTTCATCCGACCCTAAAGGGTTCGTGTCGCCTCTCAGTCAACTTCCTCACCCCGTCCTCACCTCCACCCTGCGCACCAGCGTGTTCGTGTGTGTGTGTGTGTGTGTGTGTGCGTGTGTGTGTGTGTTGGTTCGCGGTCATGGTTCTGCTTGTCACAAGACGATAGATCTGCACATGGGCTGCGGGCTCTGCCATCACAATACGAGCCCTTTGAGCGGAAGAGGGCTTCACACACACACGCTTCCTGTGTTCAAATGGCGAGTCATCATGTGCCTAATACTTTCTGGAAATGGCACTCCGCGTTAATTAGTGAGGCTTGTCTTCGTTAATTAAAGCGGGCACGCACGCACGCGCACCGAACACAGCTGGACCGGACAAGAGGCAGCGAGTTGTCCTCGTTTCATTCAGCAGTCAAGGGGCAACAGAGAGCACGCGCACTCCACAGGTCCGGGTAACACCGTGTGCACGTTTAACGCCCACATGGGGACCACGACTATGACCGAACTGTTCCACTAGGGGGCTCCAGACTTTGCTGGGATTTAACCCTGTGTTACAAGAGAAACTGTATGCATATCAAGCGACACGGACAGAAATCATCCATCTTTGACCTTCTGTGTATTCCAGTAACTGTTTCAGTTGTGTGTTGCAAAGTCACCGTTTTTCCTTTTTTTTTTTTAAGTTTCCCTTCAATTTCAATGAACTCAGCGTTCGTTTGACATGTTTGACTTGATGTGACACTCCAAACGCGTGCCACACTCTTGTGCGTCTCTGCAAATTTAGTGGCCAAGATTTTGTTATTTAGTTTCATAGAATTGCCTTCGCCCAATGATAGCTGGGATCGGCTCCAGCCCCCCCGTGACCCTGAATACAGGATAAGCGGTAGAAAATGGATGGATGGATGGATTAGTTTCATAGAATTCCTATCGCATGCAAATGACTTCCACGTGTCATTCGTACATTTTCTTCTGAGAGCAGTCGGCAGTTTCAAGCTTTTTTTTAACAAACTCAGAGGCAATGGGTTGAAGAACATTACAACACAATATAAAGAAATATGCTGTTCACATTTATTTTTTAAGCTGGGATCGGCTCCAGCTCCCCCGCGACCCTGAATACAGGATAAGTGGTAGACAATGGATGGACATTTATTTTTTATTTGATTTCTTTGCAAAATTACGCGACAAAATTGCATATTGACAATTTTCCCCCAAAAAAGAAAAGAAAATCTTATTGTTTATATTTTGTTTTGTTTGCCTAAGATGTGTCTGCAGACATGATGCCGATCATCTCAAAATGCCATTAATCAGCCCGAGTATTTGGTGGACCGATTAATCGGTCGACCACTTATTTCGACTCGAGCATGAAGATTCCGTGCCATACACACCCATTATAACATCTGAAACTTCACCAAACTAAAACTTCGATATCGGTAAAACCGTACTCACCATCCACATGAACGTTTGACCCAAGAAAGTCCACAGTCTTGTGAACATTTTAAACATTTACATTTAAGGCATTCAGCAGACGCTTTTGTCCAAAGCAACATATCATTACCGATAAAGTAAGAGCAAAAAAATAGAAACAAGCGGTCCTCAGCTGAGTAAAGTAGTAGCTGATCAGCAAGTAAGAACAACAGTGCTATCATCAAAGTCCTGTAGCGAAGAACATAGAAGTGCATTTTTTGGGGGATGGAAGTGCGCGTTATGTTATGCAGAGTTGAGGTGAAGTCTGAACAGTCTTCTTGCGGAAGATGGCAAGTGACTCTGCTGTCCTGACATTGGCCGAGAGTTCGTTCCTCCACTGAGGCATCAATTCCACATGAGCCCTCAGGAGACCATCAACGAGCTGAGCATTTTGTTGTATCAGCAGCAGCAAATAAGCGCTGATGAGCAGAAGACCCTGAAAGAAAGGAGAAGACAAGGCCATCCACAACGAACTGGAGATGCTCAAGAGGGCAAGTGACCCCCGAGACCCTGATCACCAATCGGATCGCCACCGAAGCTCAGAGCACCATCAAGACCAAACAGCAGAGGGAGCTCCAGAGAGACCATGAGGACTTAAAGGTCTCTCACATCATTCTCCCAACAGCTGGAGGAGGCAATCCAGCCCCTCAGGCAGGAGAACTTCCAGAAAGAGGGTGCATTTTGAGAACATGAAGTCCTCAACCAGCCTGGAGAATTTCATGAACCTGCAGGCTGAGATGGAGATCACCCAAGGCCTCAGAGCTGAGTTACCTCAGCTCAAAGAAGAGCTCCAGAAGAAGACCCTGGACCAGGAGCAGGAGAAGGAGGCCTGGGATGAGCAGCTGGAGAAGCTGAAGGCCAAATATGAGGCCAAACTGAACAATCAAGATGAGCTCAAGGACTCAGAAAAGAGGTTGTCAGAGGATCTGGACCCCACAAAGCAGCTGGTTGATGAGAAGGACGCTCTAATCCACCAGCTGCAGGAGGAGATCCAGACCCTGAAAGAAGGCATCTCTGAGAAAGAAGAGGCCTTAAATGACACGAGTGAGCGCCTGAACTTACAGGGCTCAGCCTGCCGGGAGAACTACATTAACCTCCATGCTGAGAAGCAGGTCACCCAAGGCCTCCGAGCCCAATTAGCTCAGCTCAAAAAATAGCAGCAGTACAAGACCCTGGAGCAGGAGCAGCAGAAGGAGGCTCTGGAAAAAGGAGCTGAAAACTGCAGTCCTCAAAGACTTGGAGGACCTGAAAGACAAAAAGGTCTCATCAAACCTGGTGACTGAGCTCCAGGCTGTTGAGGAGGACAATCAAAGCCTGCCACCAGAGCTCCTCCCAGTCACAGAGGAGCTCCTGGTCGACAGCCTGGAGCATGGTCTTCCTTGTGTGGAGCTGCCAGAGGAGGTACAAACCTCCAAGGAGCAGCTCCCCAACAAGAATAAGAAATCCCTCTTCAAGAGATTCAGACACAGCATCGGTCTGCACAAGAAGCGTTGAACCGATGCTCTGTGCCCCAGAGGGGAGAAAAAAAATAGGGCGGCAGAGTAAGTTCTACTGTATTGCGTGGGTTTTTCTCCGGGAACTCTGGTTTCCTCTCACAACAAACCAAATTGGATCACGCTGCTATATATATATGTTTAAATATATATATATCTTTAAAAAAGAGGGCGGCACGGTAGTGTTGTCACGATACCAACATTTTGGTACCGGTACCGGTACCAACATGTGTTTCGGTACTTATCGATACTTTTCGATACTTTTTCAAATAAAAAGTGAACGTAAAAAATGTCTGACTTTATTTTAATAGAAAATCTTAGAACAATAACATATTAATCAGCAAATAAAATAAAATACCACAAAGACAAGCTTTTCTAATGCACGCAATTTAAAAAATGTGAAAATATAATATAAAATATAATAATATAAATAAACCAGCTCTATTTTTCTTCTTCCAGAGCTACTTTTGTTAAGAGTGATGGGCGGTGGCGCTTGCTTTTAGCACTGAATGTGACTTTTCTTCCTGAGTAAATTACCTGTCGTTCCCTGAGCTCAGTGTGCAGGTCTGGGGGCTGGTCCTTTAAGTGTTTGGCTAGTCGGAGGTGTTTCCGCCGTTAGCCATGCATGTTTTAAACACCGTTTATACAGTGGTGCGTCGGCGTTAACTGCCTCGCTTTGCGCATTTGTTTTAAGCTAAAGTACGGCCATATCGCACTTTGCGGCGCTGGTTTGTCCACAAGTTGCGGCGTGGTGAAGGTTGCAGCAGCCATTCTCCTCTCCGTGCTTCTCTCGCTCGCGTTCTCTGGTGCTCTCTCGCTCGTGCGCTCTCTCTCTCCAAGCTTCCTCCTGCTCCGTTTGTAGCCCCAGTCCACGCTGCTCGCTAACTTGCTAGCGGTTTCCTCGGCTTGCTTGCTTTTTCTTTTTATCTCTCCAAGCTGCGGCTCGCTCCTCGTCCTCTCAGCTGTAGTTACAACGCGGTGACGTCACGCGGCGAGTTCGCCGCGCTGTTGCGGGCGCTGCCGGCGGCGCTGCAAGTACCGGTCCCGTCCAAATGCAATATAGTACCGTTTTAAATGCCTCAGTACCCCGGTACCATATTAGTACCGGTATACCGTGCAACCCTACGGCACGGTATATTCTACTGTATCACGTGGGTTTTCCTCCAGGTGCTCTGGTCTACCAATTTGGCCCCCAATATTATAATAATAATAACATAATGCAAATATATTATATGTTATATTTTTCCCATTGAGGTTTTACTCCAGGTGCTCCGGTTTCCCAAAGAAACCTTACAAAATACAAAAACAAAACAAAAATTCCATGCTTGCTGTGTTTCATCTGTATGTTAAATTTCACTTCTACTTGGGTTGCATCGATTTTACTTGAATGTTTTTTTTTTTAGATATAAGATTTGCACTATATTACAGTTACAATTGTGTTTTATAATTTAAGTGTACAATGTTCGTCACAAATACAATTCTGGAAGAAAGAGTAAATCTGTTTTGGAGAGGGTTTTTTTCTCTTTCTGGACCAGGCAATCCAATTTTCTTTAATACTTGGGTTTTGGGTTTCTATTAGAAAACGTTTACATGCCTTTTTTAAATCTTTTGCTTGACTAGAACCTAAAGTTATCTCTGCTCTGCCTGAAGGTAACAACATCTGCTACCAGCACCTCTAAAGCTCACAAAGTTATATTATATCTTGTACTTGTATATAACTTATATCTTACCATTTAATCCGTATAAAACACCCAAAATATCATAATTTGTGAATTTACGGTGGAAAGCAGTGACCTTGACCTCTGCAGGTTGTTTTTGTCATTATACAGTCATATCAAGAGTCTTGTAAGATATCTGAAAAATTACCTATCGTTAGGTTTCTCAGGTATGTAATATGTTGCCAGGTTGTCATTATTCTCCAATTTCATCGAGTGCAATAAGCTTCTTTTGTTGCAGTGGGGCGAGCTGGTGATTTTTTATTCGGGATAATCTGCTTTCTAAATCCCAGCGAAATTATGGGAGATGCAAGATGTGTGTGTGAATTTTCCAGAAGTGTATGCAGAGGGTGTTAAGAAGTTCTCATCAGATCACCTGTTGGATGGCTGTGTGTCTTGGCCCTGCCTTGTGCTCCAACTAGATATGAGATAAGGTTCATATTGGGAAATGCAACATTGTATTGCATTGTATGCTCAGCAGAAGCGCCACTGTAAAACAAATACAGTTACTTATCCGCTCTTTAAACACATTCCATTAACACCGTAGTTGACCTCTGAGTGTGAAATAATTAGGGGAGGCAGAGTCGGGTTGGCAGAGAGCTGCGGGTCTGCAGGGTTTCTCACATCCACAAGACTAATAGAATTGTCTACTGCCGAATAAACACCAAGTGTATCAGCAGATGTGCTGCCCGGGGCACGTGATGGATTTTTCTTTAAAGTTCACCACTCGAGGGACAGTATCTAGACTTGCTGAGACAGGAAGAGAGGAAGGCGTTGGGGTGAAGGAGTGGAGGCAAATGGAGCTTAGATTGCTCCCAGTATTTCATATTGATCTCTGAGTCTTGCTTCCACTTTGATGGCTTGAGAGAGAGAGAGAGTGTGTTGCGAAGTGAAGAGATCAAAATAGCCCATTTCCTTTTTCCTAACGGAACATTTTAATGAAGGTAATCCCTTTCGCTCGTGGGGGATGGTGCTGTAGAAAATCAGGGCGTAATTGAGATCTCCTTCATTCCATACGGCTCCTCTAAAGAGCTCAGACGGCAGAAAATCTCTCTTTCTGCCCGTGTGTTCGTGTGTGTCTGCGTGACGCAAACTGCCTTCTTGTTCAATTTGTGCTGGATAATCATTTTCCTTGGTTGTATACTCACCGGAGCGCAACTCCACTACGTCGCAATGCTGAGCAAATTGCACATTTCCTGTTGATGGGACACTGATGGTAAAGTAATGACAAGCAGCAGAGAGATGCACCAGAGAACAGCGAGGCCCTGATCACACAGAGCATGTTCGAGCAGCCCGGGGTGGCTTTTGGTATTTGTTTTCAATGAGATCGAAGCATTTTTTGCGCTATTTTGCGTCGCTAAGCGCCACGTTATCTTTTCACTCTATGTGCCTCACGTTTTTGTCTTCAACTCGGAGGGGAAAGCGCCCGATGTCATTAGCGTTTTTCTCTCAGTACACACAGAAAAATAATGGTTCTTAACTGGTTCTTTAAAAGGCTGTGTGATTCCACAAAGAACCATCACCTACTAAAGAACCATTTATTCCTTGGAAGAACCATTTTAAAAGGGTTCTTTATTGAACCATTTGGGCCCCAAATAACTTTTTTGAAAAAGGTTATTTAGAGAACCTTTTTTCTTTAAGTTCTTCAAAGAACCAGAAATGGTGCCTCAAAGAACCATTTTTTTTTTGTTCTTTGAGGCACCTTTGTGGGTTCTTTAAAGCACTGTTTAAAGAAATTGTTCTTTAAATAACCTTGGCATGAAAGGTGGAACCAGAAATGGTTCTTCTATGGCATCACTCTCAAGAACCATTTCCGGTTCCAGTTAGCACCTTTATTTTTTTGCGTTTAGGGTGACTTTTGCTGAATACGTGGAGCTTTGACTTTACCAACCGCAAGTAACCTGATCCGAACATAAAACAGCCGGCTTGGAGGCAGATTTGTCAGAAAGACGACAATTTTCTTTCATCCGAAAGCTTCTATTTCATGACCCCAGCAGCACAAAGCACTCCTCCATGCACAACTATAAACACGGCAAAACAACCGACAAACAAAACAATGAGCTAAAAGATGCTAAAACAGCCGGTAGTGCTGAGGTGATAGTTATGCATCATCGCTCCTAGCAAACCTTTCACATTAAAAGTAGGCATTTCATTAACTGTTAACAGTGCCTTGATAAGGATCGTTTTAATCTGTGTATGTTGGGCAAATCACGTCAGTGCACTTTAGTTCTCTGTATTCTGGTCCTGTTGTGTCTCCAGAACCAGATCAAAGCCCTGGACTGTATACAATACTGAACTACTATTCATATAGATCCCAAATGTAAATGACTCATGAAAAATCCAAAGTACTTACGATTCCCCCGAAACCAAGACCAAATCAAGACTGCATAAAATTGCAGACGGGACATTGGCAGACATTTGACTGCAGGCGGTCTTATCAACATCACATTGCCAAAGCAAATAAGCCGACTGTCTCTTCAATGTAAGAGATCCAGACAGATCGTGACCACATCCAGACAGGCAGTCCACAGTCTGGCCTTAGAGAAACAACACAGCGTTACATCTTTGCTAGTAAACAGGGGAAGAGTCACCACGAAAATAAGACAAAAAGGCGGCACGTGAAATGTTAAAACATGATAGATTCAAAAAATGTAAAAAGAAGGAACGGAGGCATAGGTCATCATGTCTGATAAATTAATACGTGGTTATGTTATTCTGGCTTTTGTAGTCAAAATGTAAGTATGTGGAATTTGAGGATCAAAGGGTCACTGACATCTGACATGATGGACACATTTGATAGCAGTGGTAATAAGCTGCTCAGATCAATATTATTTAATGACGATCAAACCACTACAGTCTGTATAACGTGAACGGGATTTTATGTACATGTTAGGGAATCTGAATCATTCCAATTTGACAGACGTTATTGGAAAACAGCAACCTGCAACATGATTCACGGGAGGTCTAGCACGGAGAACACATTGAGGTTGTTGCATAAGAGAGAGATACGGCCCCTGAATAAAAGAAACATCAGCCAACAATGTTCCAAACGGCAGGCAGAAAAGCTCACTTTCCTGAAGTGTTTCCATGGGAATGACAATGATTCTTTTAAGAAAAGAGGCTTGAGCTGCAATAACCGAGGCAGTGAAGCGTGTGTTCCCCCGAGATATGAATTGTGGCTCTGGAAAGGAACACGTGGCCTCATATTAAAGATGATCTCAGCCCGAGATGACCGACGTGGGACATCTCCAAGAAACGAGGGTGAATTGTCCAGCAAGGATATTCACCCAGAGGTGCTTCATTTCATAACTGTATTAGGGCTGCATCGGATGGTTCATAACATTGGCATGCCAATTCTAAATCGGCATTTGAATGCTGCACAGCTTCTTTTTTTATTTGCACGTTTATTAATTCCGTTAAGAAGTGTAATTCTGTACAGCTGCGGATAAAGATCAGGCTACATAAATATTATAAGTACTTTTAGATTTGGAGAAGTAAATTTGATTTCAGTGGTGGCTGCATTGTTTCCAATTTGTTTGATCAAAAACCCCGGAGCGTTGGAAAGACCGAAGGTCAACAGTTATTGTTATTTTCATGTACTTGTTTGTGGCTGGTAGAGAACACATTCTCACTTTGTCAAATACTGATGCTGGATCAGTTTCCCTCTTCAAATATGCTGCTCTAAGTAGCCCTCTGGATGTGTCAAGGACGGCGTAATGTTTTAAAGTCTGGAAGTTATGTAACAAAAGTAAGGTATACAAGTAAACATTGACATTTTCTAATAAATGGGCGGGAAAAAAAGGGTTTTACGGCCCAGAGTGCCCCAAGGGCAGCGATGCATCCTAAATCCCATTGATCCCTGCTACAGTTAGCTTTATAGTCAATAAATGTTCACCACATCGTTGATCTACTGTTAGAGAGCGGCATTTTAAATCTAAACCAGGACTTCTTTAAAGGTCCAATGTGTAGGATTTAGCGGCATCTAGCTATGGGGTTGCAGAGAGCAACTAACTGAATCTTCTCCCATGTGCCAAGTAGAACTACGGTTAGCTAATGGCCCTATCTATAGCCAGTGCTTGGTTTGTCCTTTCTGGGCTACTGTAGAAACACGGCTGTGCAAAAAGGCGGACTCCGTGGAAGAAGACCAGCTCCCTATGTAGATATAAACGGCTTATTCTCAGGTCACGGAAACAAGAGGATTCATATCTTCAGGTGATTATTGACTAAAGCATGCTCTTTAATATTACTATTTTTATGCACTGGATCTTAAATAGAAGCCAAAGTGAACCGGCAGACAAGCTGAAAAGCGATCTGTTCCCCAATCACCCCAGACCTCTGCAGACCTGTGGTTTCCCATCACCGGCACCCTGAATCCATTTGTTTAAAAAGAAATGAGCTGCTGCCTATGGCTACTTTATTTCTCTCGTCATTCTCTCTTTGCCTTAAAAATAAATAAAAAAATCGAGAGAAAAAAGTACTCCGACTCCGGTGGTGGGCGGAAGGAAGAAATAACGAGAGGCAGTGGAAAAAGGGAAGCGAGACTTGGTTAAAAAGAAATGGCTTGACCTGCCACATTTTATGAAACGTTTAATTTTTAAACACTTCTGACTCCTGAATCACCCAGATTACAGTTGGAACCTGCTTGCAGTGAGTGGGATTTTAATTAAGTTTATCAAAGTGAGCGTACGCCGGGCCGTGATTGCGGCAGCTTGTGTGTACTTCATCAATTCCCAAATTTAGGGGGAAAGCAAACAACCCACTCGGCAGCATATGAAGGGCTTGTAAACACCAGGGCAGGTGTTACAGAGCAATGAGGCGCTTGTGTCTGGAGAGGCAGACGTGCACACAATTCAGATATTGTACAAGACAGTCATACCTGAACACACTGCAAGGCTGCTTCTCTGCCAGACTGACTCATTCCTGCACGCACACACACACACACACACACACACACACACACACACACACACGCACGCACACACACACACACACGCACACACACACACACACACACACACACACACACACACACACATACACTCCGATAGAGCAGAGAATCTGTATTTCTTGTAATTGAATAATCTCGAGGTTTTTAATCCTAGCAGAGGCCAGTCAGCATGCACACTCATACACTCAAGGTCACTATCAAACACACACACACACACACACACACACACACACAAACAGGTGCCGAGGATGACAAGACACATTTGCGCTACAGCAGCAAGGCGTCGAGGATTGAAGCCTCTGTTCTGTCTTGTGTGTGTTTAACTGATTAAATGGCTGAAGTGGAATTACTTCAATAAACAGAAATACGGTGGAGATGAAATCCTGCTGCATACAGTGAAACCAAAAGGGTTAAATACCTGTTTTGGCAGTGACTTCAGGCGGGGGGGAGAATCTGTTCGTCTGCTTAATATTGCCAAAAATACGACGGATGATGTTGAATAAATGTGGAAAGACTCACGTGGGCTTTTTAAAATGAACATAAATATGTGATGATTTCTTGGGTTTCTTCTGTGGCGATATAAATGTTGTGTTAGTGAACCTACTTCAATTGTCAGCCGTGTTCCTGTGAGCGTGTCCCCGATTTGCAAGCAATGTGCCAACTGTCATGGTCGTAGGGTTTTTGTTATAGTGCGGTGCCTGTTTTAGATTGAAAGTCTTCTCCTCTTGTGTCTTGTCGTGTTGTACTTCCTGCCTCAGCGACGATCTGCCCTGCTCTGATTGGTTTCACCTGTTCCTCCACAGCCCTCATTATCTCCCTTGTGTCCTTTTCTATTTCATCTCAGTGCTTCCATCGTCTTTTTCTCAGTTTGTCTCCATTGACTCCATTGTTGCATGGAGGTTGTTTTTTTTTATATTTGATCTGTTTCTCCCTTTCTGCAAGTGTTTGCTTTGCTAGTTTGTAGCTAGCAGACATGAACCCCTCTTTGGTATTTCAGCAGGGACAAAGAATTGCTAGAGGGTGTCAGTCCATTTCAGCGTCCATTTCTGGGGATGTGTAGTTAGAAAGAAGCAGAGTTGGGAAGTAGCAAAGTACACATATCTGTACTTTCTACACCTTACATTTTGAAATCAGGCTTGTTAACTGTAGTTTAAATGCATTTGAGGGGAATTATTGATAACAAAGTGTTCTTATTAATGTGACGTGAGACTCAGTTAGACTTGCAAAAAAACAGCCAGCAGAAACGTCCATCAAAGTGATCCTTTTTACTTTATAGTTTCAGTTCACGTTCGAGCCTTTTCACTTTTACTTGAGTAAAGAAGTTGAATCCACTTCCACTTGAGTATAGAATGTCTGTGACACATCTGGAAAGACACAGACCTCCTCTGTAGTCTGCTGCTCATCTCTGTTTGAAACTAGAGAATAAAGGATATCATTGCATAAAATAAGGACACATTGTGCCATAGCACCATGAGTGATGTAGCTGTCAGGTTTTACAAAGGAAGAAAAATGGGGGGAATAAAAAGAATGATATGCAATCGGTGCCAGTTCTCTTTGAATAATGTAGTTCCCTCCAGTTGTAAACAGGAGGCACAAGGTCATGGTTGAAAGATGGGGTCTTAATTCTTAATTGTCAGACTAATCCTTAACTGAGTTAAGAGAGAAAAATAAAATGAAATAAATGAAATGCATGTTGTATGTGGTCACAATGGATGCCTATCATGCCATACAATATGCAACCTATCACAGTAACATCATTTTTATTGGAATAGATTAGCTATATTTAAATTCTTCGCTTGAAATTGGGTTTAACATTTGCAAATTGTAAGTACTCTGGATGACCACTCTGCATTGCTGCTTCAGTGGCGACATGAGGAGAATCTCAAAACTGATAGACTTTCACCACAGTGGCACGCAAATTTCTTGCTTAATTGTATATAGTTCAACTTACACGGATAAGCAAATTATGTAAATGTTGCATATTTGCATTGACTTTGTATGCAAGAGGGCCGCAACTAGAATTTAAATGACAATGTGAGGCAGTTACACTGAATGTCAATATTATTGAGTCTATGTGTTGTGGCATTAAGGCAGGAGAGGCTCAATGTCAAGAAGGCATTTCATATTTTTTATGCCATCTGACACTTATGTATATGTACATAGCTCAAATACACACAATACACATATATGCGGCCTTAGCCAACAGCTAAAATTTGTGGGTCACTGAATTGTGGGTCACCTGAGGCGTCTGTTTCAATGAAGAATGTGTTGGGTGCGACATACCTTGTGTTAATATGGCTGAACAAAGCCCGTGTTGTAGCGATTGTTGCCTGAAAGAAGTGTGTTTACAGTGAACATCGAGTCCTCGGCCGTCATCCCAGGTCTCCGAGTTCATTCCTGTAACTTGTGTCCCGGATGAAGGATAAATTACATCACAGCTCATCACATCATGGACACAAATTATAAGCCAAGAGATCACTATTAAAAATGTTAAGGGAGAATGTTACAGACCTGAAATCTCCTTATGTTGATGAAGATTCTTCGTATAAATTGTACATCATTGTCCAACACTTTCACACAAAGTCAAGGATGCAATATGTGAGAAGACGTTGCCGACCCATTTTCACTCCAGACTCGTCAAATACTAAACACTACCAATACGCTTGGTGTCTGATGTCATCATACATATCAAGGGATCAATTAGTCACAGCAAATGACGGAGTATAATGGTTGGCTGGTTCAAACAAACACTAAATTTCACCCGGGAGACCCCAGTTCATATCCTGTGTGAACACTGAGTCAACATTAAGTTATTATGTGGTTAGATAAGCATATGAGATAAGTAACAAAGATGCAACAAACACAAATGTGTTTATCTCCTCATCACATCATGAGCATCAACTATTAGCCAACAGGTAATAACTGACAAATGTGTTTCTCACTGAGTTCACCATCGACAGAGAACGACTGTCTCCGTATGTTCCAGCTGATGAAGATTCATCATCCTCCAAACAATGTCCATAGTTGTCTGACACTGCGATACAATACAACGTGTAGGAGCTGCTCTGTGACAAGACGTGGTGGCCGGGGCTTTGCTTATAATAACATGCAGGTGTTAGGCTGCAGGATTTTATACAGTACATTTAAAATAGTCTACCTCTCCTCTAGATGTGTCATTGTACATTTCCTGCAAAGCTGGTGACAGGAGGGTAGAGAGCGCTTTGTGAACCTTGACAGTGTACCCGTCTGGCTCAGGGGGATTTGCCGGATGATTTATTCAGTATCAACCAGCTGACGGAAATATAACTCATTTACATGTGGTTTTAGACGTTGGCGTAACAGCTGGATGCGTAGAATCAGCGCTATACAATGTGCATTGCGATGGAAAGGTGAACGTAGAAAAAGAGGCGTTCAGTATACGACACCGTCTCCCAGTGTGGACGGAGAATGTGGCTGCCACCTCTGCAGACTGAAAATTGAAGCCACAGAGGTAACGATACTGAGTTTGAAGTGATATCTGACTTCAGTCCCGCCGAAGAAAACAGCATCAAACAGCAAATATCCACCTCAACTGTGTTGCATCTCCTGGTGGAGTGTACAAAGTCTGAAGAGGCCTCCTAGGCAAAAGCATCGTCCTCCTCACACAAAATATAGCACAAGCAAAGCAGCAGTGGTCAGTCATGACAAACTGTCATGCTCCGCGAATCGATAAAAATGAACTGAAAGACAACAAAAAGGGGATCGAATCACATGTCCGTGTGTCGAATTGTTCTTGAGCGAGACAGAGAGCCCCAAGTTGCTCCCTGAGTGTTTTATGGTAGCCCAATACTCCTAAATTCTTCGGTTGGGTAAAATGCAGAGGTGAGATTTAATGTATGCACCTGGATGTATGTCAGGGACCAAGCAGGAGAACAGGAGTTTTGTTGGAAAAATAGGGGTTTTATTTGGTTATTGGTTTCGCTACGCTGTGTTTGCCTTCATTACCGATTCACGGATGAGTGAGGACACGAGGAGAATCTCAATGCTGATTGGCTTCGCATCAGAGTGTCAACGGGAATTTGCCTCATGTCACCCGAGCAGCCAACATATTTCAGGTATCTGTTCTTAAATTAGTATTTATTTTTTGGACAACCTTTTACTTTTACCATCTTTTGATATCATTTGAGTGTAATTATCGATCATTTTTATTCTTATTCGTATGACACTTGATTCAGAAACAGCCAATAGAAATCTCCTTCACATGGATACTTTGGACTTTATAATTTGAGTAGATTTCAGAGCCTGTTTTTCACTTTTAAGAAGTTGAATTAGTACTTCTACTGTATTGAATGTCTGTACTTTTGTCACCTCTCAATATCGCACTGAGATTTATGATGTATCTGATTTAACTAAGAGGCAAAGATCTTTCTGTGCCCAGTTGAGATCTGGCCTCATTAATGCTGAAACTGGACAGGCAGTCTGTCGTGAAGAAGAATAGCAGATTCATCCAATTTGCTGTCTGAATGATATAATGATGAAATGATGAAATTGTAATTGAAAGAAATACTTGTATAAAACCCTTTCCTTCTCCACCCGTCGCTCCTTGCTCTGTTCAGATACTGTAAATTTCCCTTCACACAGACTCGAGATTTTGGGTAAGACAATGTAGTGTTAAGGGTTTAAGTAAAGGTGTGTACACACCGGAAGAACTGCCCGACTCGCGTCGGTAAATGAAGTCGGGCTACTTAATATGGCCGACTCGAACAACGACATGGGCGGTTCACACCTACGGAATTACAGCCGACGCCATACGTTCCGCGCTTGCGCGAGATGTAATGTCTCCAAAACAACAGGCGGTGCTAATCTGTATTGTGGGCCAAAAAACACGAAAACCGGAAGTAGCCGGTCCTCTCTAGACCACCTTCTTCGATTCCACTGGTTATCTGATATGTTTACCATCGTCACTTCTGGGCTTCACTGATTCGCTAGTCAAGCTGCTAGCCTCCACCAATCAGAATGGTAAAAGAATGACCGACTCGAATGGCGGATTACACATTTGAATCGGCTGAAATGAACGCCGACGTGGGCCGATTCGAGCGACCACACCAAGGAGACTCATGTCACGGACGCCGACTCTCTCAAAGACGCCGATTTTCGGTCCGGTGTGAGCCCGCCTTAAAGGTTTCGTAAGCGTTGGTTAAGGTAAGGGTGTCGGTCAACATTGAAGTGTGACAGTCAAACCTATTTGAAAGCAGCAGAGGGAAACGTTAATGAGCAAATGTCGAGGCAGGCGTGATGATAAAAGAATGAAACAGAGGAGGAGACAGTGATTTCATCGTTTTATCTCTGAGTAGCTCTGCAGATGATTTCCAAGGTTCTTTAAAAGACAGTGGCCTTCATTCATCAAACTATCAGACTCCGCTTGTTTCACTGCCAAACTCCAGATTTATCAATTCAATCTCTGCGGAAGCAGTAAACAAAGATGTGACTTGTATCCGCTGACATTGTCTCGCTGCTCGGTTCAAACACTGATTGCACTGCATGTGGACGACGACTAAAATAAGCTTTGTGACTAAATATATATTTACAGGCCATTTTTGCTTTCTGTGCCAAGACTTTCTTAAAATAGCTGCATTTATCGTCTTTAAATTATGGAACCACTGAGATTTCCTTGTTCTCTTTGTGCTATTTTAGTTCTGTTCAAAAATAATCTTTAATCGGGTGTGGAGAGAGCGCTGATGGATTGTTTGTTACATAAAATATGTCAACTTCATTGAGGGTTTTTTTTTAATATTTGGGTGTTGACTTTTTTTGGGGGGAAAAAATGCCTGCAGAATGCATGTGTGGTTTGTGGGGCTCCACACCTATCCTTCTTTTTAGCATTTTCCTTGAGTTTTTAACAGTATTAGCGGAAGTTTTTCCAACAAAAATGCTTCAACTCAAAGAAAGTACGAACAGGTACAGAGAAACTGCTTGTGTTTGGACTTTGCTCCTTTGTTTGTGGCTTCTGCTTGTCCCACCAACTCAAGGCCTCTGCTTGGCAAGAAATCAATCATTGTCCACTTTAGGACATCCTGCATCTTGGATTGATATACCAAGATTGATTTATTTTGGGCATGGACATTTACTTACATACTCAATTTTCTGGCAGAAAGAAGTTTACAGTGGCATTTCTAGTGGACACAGTAAACAAACCACCAAAAGCAAGTATCATGCTTACAGTTTTCTGTTGTGTTTGATATTGCAAAGTGGGGATATACAGCTGAACCCTGGTCCATTAGCAAACTCAGCTATCAAGCCAAACCCATGCCACAAGTGCAGCTCTGTCACCATCCAGCCAAACTCCAGCAGCAGCCCAGCTAATAGGCTGGGCCCAGGCCACAGCAACAGCCCAGCTACCATCAGGCTTTGACCAGGCCTCATCAGTAGCCCTGCTACCTCCAGGCTACAGCATAAATCAAATCTCTGCAGGGGCAGTGGCTTGTTTTCAGCCCGGGTCCACAGCAATTCAACTTGCATTGTGCACCAAGCCTAGCCCAGGCTGCTGCCGCAGCTCTGCTCCTACCGGGCCTGGTCCAGGCCATAGCAGCATCTCTACCACCACCAGGCCTAGCCCAGGCCACAGCAGCAGCTCCACCATCACAGGCAGCAGTGACAGTTTATCTACCACAATGCCCGGCGAGGTGGTAGATGGGCTGCTGCTGTCTGTGCCAGGCATGGTGGTAAATGTTCCTGTATGTAAAACATCTCCAGTCTAAATGACTACCACCCTGTGACCCCCATTATGATGAATGCTGTCTGATCCACTCAGCGCTCACACCTCTTGAAAATAACAACACATCAGAATGTTGTTTTCTCATTCCACCTTAGCATTCAAGACATTCTTCTTCTGAGTAAATGTAGCATCCTTGAGCTTGAGTACCATATGGCAACTGGTCATTAGACTTCCTCACAAGCAGACCCCAGGCAGTTTGGATTGGCAGCCACACCTCCTTTGCTCTAATGTTGAACACCGGAGCCTCGCAGGGCTGTGTGTTCAGCCCCCTCCTGTTCATGTCGTACACCCACGACTGCTACCCCCGACATGAAGAGAACTATGTTGTAAAGTTTGCAGACACTATGATCATCAGCTGGATTACAAAATACAATGATACTTTCATATAGAGAGGAAATCAACACTCACACTAGCAGAGAACAACCTGCTGCTCAACGTCAGTCAAACCAAGCTGAAAAGGAAACAAAGACACCCCTGTCTACATCACTGGAGCTGAGCTAGCAAGAGGACAGTTTTACGTTTCTGGGAATCAACAACAACCAGACAAGGGCATCACACATTTCCATTTGGTGATTAAAAAAAACCCTTATAAATGCTGTATTTCTTATAGAAACTGTTGTACAAAGACAATAGATGACTCTTGGACGTAGACTGAAACACGTCATCTCTAAGATGACACTCATAGGTTTCTGAAGAGCCAGAGTGAAGCTCAATGTGGGCGGATCAGGCCACCACCATCTAGACTCCTAATCCATAAACCTAAAAAGAGATGGAGTGTGGACCTGGGGGATATGTCAGTCAGTCAAAGTGGTGGAAGACTTTTAGCATCAGTTTAAATACCTCCTACAAACACAAATCAGGTATTCACAAACAAAGACTGTGGATATGAAAGCACATTAGGAAGGGATCTCCCAATGGCCAGTATGAACAGTGGGCTCCTGCTCCTGATTATTGTTTTAAGACAAACTTGAAAAATTGTGAACCAATCATTCTCTATTCTATCAATCTTCTATCTCCACGTTGTCAGTTTTTTCTTTTGTTGTATTAATTGCACTCAGGATTCAGAAACTGGTGGAATTGAATGGAATTTCAATGTTTTATTGTATTGTTTTAGTTGTACAAAATATAAACTGTGATAAAATGAACACTGAATCTGGTCCTAGATTGTAACAGTGTATATTGCTGAATGAGCCAAGGCATCCTGGAGCTGGTAGTTGCTCTGCTGCAGCTACGATGAGGCTACCAGATGGTCACTCTGCTGCTGCTTCTACTGCCTGATCTGAATTATTCATTTTCTCTAGTATGAATGGAGTGATGCAATTCCCAAAGGTACTGTTACACAAAATGTTTAAAAAAATACCTGATTAAAAGAAGTTTTGTAGTAGTCTATTGTAGAATAGCCTGTGAAATCCCTAATTTAATTTCTATAGTATAAATCAGCACGTATTCTGTGCACAAGCCAGAAAAACATCCCTCCCAGATGGTATTCAGGCTGCTGTTTGTCAAGGCGCTTTAAATGACTGAAATGGACATAGATCTCTGGAATTATTTCTGGTAATTAATCACATATTCCATTGATATGGAGCACTTTCACTTGCTATGGAAAAAGTAAACTTACTGTAGTGCCTGCCAGCCTGAAATATGCCTATATTTTGTTGTTGTTCAAAGTTATATTTATTAGATATTGCCAGATTTAGGAGCTGTGCCAAGTCCTCATTTTTATCCACACTTGAAAGTATTTCATGCCATCGTTCATTATTTTATAATGCCAATGTTTCATGGTGCACTGGAGCCAAAATAAATCTACAAGTGACACATGAGTGTTTTTGATGTCAGTGTTATCATCTATTACAGAACCCAAATGTTCATCTTTCTATTGAAAACATGTCAGAGTCATTACTTTAATGTAATATTGCTAGGCAACAGCTCGGGTCCATATTTATTTCCTCAGCTTGTTCATATGCACTCAGAAATGGAATAGAAGTAGAACCAACATTGAACTGTTTTCACTGATCGTTTAACTAACTAGTACAAAAGAAAAGGGCAAATGTTGTTAGTTGTAAGACTTGGACACAAAGGTAAGGTAACATTTTATTTGTATAGCGCCTTTCAAAACCTAGGTCACAAAGTGTTTCACACAGGGTGATGTGGCAGCGATATGAAGTCTGAGGGCAGACTGTACCTATCCCGTGCTGGTTGAGGGAAGGCGTGTCTGGTGCATGGGGGAGGTGCCTTTGCAGACGCAGCCAGCAGCCATCGAAATTGCTTCCCGCTAGCCGGCTTATTCAGGCTACTTCAGGCTTCGTTATTATTATAGTGCATCCCGTTCTTAAGAGCGCTGCTACGTGTTTAAGTAATTCAGTCCTGTATATAAACCTTTCCTCGATGTTCACATCGGCTTTTTACATGTGCTTTCCCTGACCGTACCAAAAAGGTGATTTTATTAGCAAGCTCAGAATAGTTTATTTGCATGACGCGATCTGATTGGCTGACGGATCCGTTGGCGCCTGAAAAGTTGAACTTTTCTCAACTTGTTTTTTTTTTTGCATGCAAGTGGCATAATGTGACACAAGCTGATGCAAAGTCAAGGAAATCCGTCAACAGATGTGCACAGTGTGAATGTGGCCAAAGTGAGTAGTCTTGCTGCAGAGTTCTGGACTAACTGTAGCGGTGTAAAAGCTTCTTGGCTGAGGCAGGAATAAAGGGCATTGCAGTTGTCTAAAGAGGGGACACAAAAGCGTGGACCACCATTTCCAGAGGTTGGAAAGATAACAAAATTTAGCAATATTTCTCAGCTGAAAATAGCAGGACTAAATGACTGATTGATGTATCTGTCAAATCTCATCTCATGGTCACGCAAGACATTTTGACTTGTCACAGTAGGAAAAGCACAAATGTTTGAAATGAATGCTGCTGAAATCCATTTAGCTGCTTCAGTTTCGGGCCCCTGATATAGCAAACAGCTGCATTGTTACGTTATTTAAACTGCGGACGTAAATTAAAATAAGTCAAGGATGACTTCTGGTTTCGTACGGGACACAAACAGCAGTCTCCATGGTGAAAGGCCTGTGATTGACCCATTCAAAAAACTCAAGACTCACCTGTTCAGACTTCACCTCAACTCTGCATAGCATGACTGACCCCCCTCACTTCTATGTTCTTACCTATAGCACTTTGATCATAGCACTGTTGTACTTAAGGTATCCTTGCTGAACAGCTACTAGAAACACTTGTCTCTATTTTTTTGCTCTTACTTTATCGGCAATGACATGTTGTGGTTTCTGTCTTCAAATGTACTTATTGTAAGTCGCTTTGGACAAAAGCATCTGCTAAATGCCCTAAATGTAAATATGAATCTAAATCCATCCTCCCTGAACTCCCCCCTACATGGGACTACGATTTGTGATACGTCAAAATCATATGATGTTATTAGAAATACCGTTGCTTCTCCTATAATATAAGGATTATCCCACACTCATGCACTCACCCCTTTGTGATGGATAGTAGTTTACTCTGTAGTTAGCAGTACAATTTGGAGAGAATCAAACTGGTTCCTTCAACAACAGCAAAAAGCAGATGGGACTTTTAGCATTTGGGATAATTGCTGAAAATAAATTCCGTAGCAAACACTGGTTGATGAAAGGCAAGGTTAGGTTAGGCTATAATATAAAGGAACTAAACCACGGTCACATGAGTGCCAGTAGGCACGAGGCTCTAAATATGAACTCATCGGGGTGATGATGTTTTGTGGTCTCATTTAGCCACTTGTTAGCAATCGTCTTTTCTTAAGCCACATAAGAGGGGTATTTAGTGATGCATTTTATACAGAGGGGGAAACAGTTCAAATCTCTTAAGATTGGGTTCACCGCAGACATCATTTCAGGCATCTGACCATAATCTGACTTTGAGACAAGGAACCGTGCTTTTAATGTTTCGAGAGGGTTCTGAGAATCATTCTTGCACCACTATAGAAATCATAGTACCGCCGACATTAGTGTAGAGGGAAAGGTGAAATAACTAACACTATCAAGCCTTGTGAAAAGTTCTCAGTGACATCCAAGATGCTCCAAATTTCACAACATCAGAGACTCATAGAGTCTGTGCCCAATCTCACATTCCTCCGTTGCAAATGCTCTGTTTGTCTGATTATATTTTGAACCGCTTTGTGAACTTTGATGCACGTAAAGAAAAAAGAAAAACACGAAAAGTGATTCATTCTATCTATTTTTTAGTTGTCTGTGTAGTGCAGGTAGCAGGAGGTGGAAGCCTCGAAGATGTCAAGCTTGATGTCATCGCAGACATGCATGTGGAACGCAGACAGAAAGAAAATGAGAGCGCCAAAGCTGAGACAAACAACATTGCATGCTTCGGCAGAGTGCAGCTTCACATGAACAAGCAAAGCATGCGCTCACAATATGCGTACGCACAAACACACAAACCAAGAATAAAGTCATTAACAGGCGGAGGAGGGATTAAAGCCGTTTGAAAGTCAGAGAAGGTCAAACGTGGAGGGATGAAAGCAGTGAAGATGAATGGTATTACCGGTGTTTCTGTGAGTGTAGGTGTAATGAGAGATAATGCATGGGCAGAACAAATATGAAGACAGGACATATTGTCTAGAACGGAGAGTAATGATCTAAATAAAACCAGCTGCCGGACATGTGGCTAGAGTTAAAAGAAAAGGCCTCTTAATTGGTTAACCACACATGAGCCACTTGAGAGTGAGACAGGAACAAAGCCCGGAGGGATAATAGCACCCAGAAAAGCAGTTTGACCTTTTCAGAGGTTGATGATTTTACACAGTTGTTAAAAAAAAATACAGTTAGTAAAGTCTGACATTGCCAGATCTCCACAGCACTGTCTGTTCCAAAGAAAATGTATGGGGGGGGGGGGGGGGGGGAATGCTCTGGTTTTGTTTGTATTTCTTTGAACAAATCACCATCATCGCAGCCGGTGTCAAGTATGCAGCGGCCGTGCCCCCGCAAAATAGTGACATAGCAGCGGCTTATATTAAAATGTTTGTTTTCTAATTCCCGTACTAAAAACATTTCAAATACAAATGTCTTTGTATCGACTGAAGCCTCAGTGATACTAACAGACGTGCACACAGGCAGCTAACACTCCGGACGTGTAGTACTCATGTCTATGAGTCGGTCTTCCTCACACATGCGCTCGATCCATAGGTCGACCCAGAATGCATCTGTGCATTGAGTGCGGCGACTGCGTGGAGATTGTTACCGACTTGTGTGATCCAAACACTTCCAATAACTCCAGAGCAAGTCCATTATATATATGTATATATATATGTATATATATATATACATATATATATGTATTATAAAAGATAGATGTATTTCAGAAAATCCACAATGGTTTTATCTGACAAAATATTCAGCTTCAAACCAGATTTGTTAGTGTTTCTCCTTTCAAAAACAAAACATTTCAACAAAAAGTTGGCTAGCTTGTTTTAGCAATGAATCACTTCATTCAAATTGAGGACATCAACAACATCACAACGCTTGTTTGTTTGCGCGCAGTGAGGGATTTGAGAGAGAATTCTGCATTCTGCTCACATGCCCTGACCACTGGATTGAAAATGGCCAAAATTTGCAGGAAAATCAATTTATTTAAATTGAATCGCAAGCACAGCCAGACACTGTTTAATCCATCTTGTTCACTTCTATTCTTTTATGTGGGTTTTTTGGAATGGTAAAAAAAAAAAAAAAGTCAGACTGCAGCCATATAAACACATCTTCAACAAGTCTAAAGTAAATTCAAATACTTTCTTATAACCTGCCATTGTTGGAGCAATCTTCCACTGGCGAAAGAGGAATCCATTATCATGCTTGTGTTCCAACTTGTGCGACAGTAAAAGGGAATAAATCTTGCTGACACAATTCCTGAAGTGCGATGTCAGAAGCGGCGTCCTGAAGAAATGAAAAGCTGAACTTTGACAGGCCTGCTAATTGTGATTATGAAAAACATTTCCCCACAAAGTGAAAATGACAAGCTGAAATACTGGGATTTTACCGCTGCAGTTACAGTCTGTAAAAGCATTGTCAGCCTGTCGTCTTCTTTCAGTGAAGATATTTGGCATCGGTTAGATGTCTGCCCCTCCAGGATGATTGATTTGCCTTTTTTCTGGACTAAAAAACAGCTCAAAATCAGAATAAGTTTTGAATAACCTTTGGTAAAAAAATGACACAGGCTGGGTGAGCACAAGGTCTTACAAGAGGATAGATCAATACACTGCAAAAATACAGTAAGTATATTTGTCTAATTACTTCCGACAACAAAACTGCATTGTGAATTAAAAGTACAGAAAAAAAATCGTAATACAGTATATAAAAATAAAAAAACAAGTTTCCCTAGAAACATAGTATAGTTGTATGGGAATGTAATTTTGTAGGAGACAGGATTAGATATAGGAACTTGTTTTTAGACGATGCATCTCGGATATCTATATAAGATTTCAGGCTCATTATGACAAACATCACTTCCTTACACTCTTCCTCAAAATCAGTTTAAATAATTCATAATTACAAGATCTCCTTTTTCATCTTGAAAGGCCTAAAAAATGTTTTTTTCTTTACTTATTACAAGCATAAACACCTGTTACTAAAGTGTATTTTGTCTCTGCTATGCATATAATCCACACTTTGGTTGGGTTAAACCTCCGTTTATTTACGTAAAGTAGAGTGAACTAAATTGGGGTGTTAAATTAGGTTTGTGATAGCCTAAATGTTCCGCAAGAAAACCAGTTGTGCTGGAAATACAAAAGCAGTAACTGTTTCCATTCTATGGTGAGGTATAAAAAATGCCCAGCACATAGTCTACACCAAGAGTGACAGGATGTGATTACAGTGCAGCCTTTGAGTGTGAGTGTGCTCCTATGAATAGGTGCTGTTTTTTGGTGCTCTCCGTTTGAGGTTTGGGGACTAAAACCACACGGTTACGGTCAGGGAAGACCGAGGTAATGATTCAATAAGTCAGTGTTGATGGAAGGAAGGATGTGAAATGGCTTAATGCGTTTTAAGTGGGGTGAGTCTCCTTTATTGTAATGTGGATCTCTCAGATTCTGGACAAAAGGAGACGTATTTGTAGAAAAAAAAAATATTATACATAAGGAAAGGTGATAGATAGATTGTCCAGGGTCCATTTTGTCTTATCACAAAAATGATTAAATTGTTGCCCCTTTGTAGTTTTCAAAACAGTTTTTTATTGTGTGGTTATTAAAACTAATGCATTATTGTATAAGTAGCATTTTATTGCTGTGGCTTAATGGTTTACAAAGTAGTGCCCAGGAACAGCAGGGGTCCTCTACAGCGTTCCATGAGGTTCCCCAGCAAAAATCCTTTTCACTATAAATCCATCCATAATTAACGCAGTGACACAATGAGTATTTTGGTCATGGGTTTCACACGCTTTCTATAATAAAACATTAAAACTCAACTCAACTCAACTCAACTTTATTTATATAGCACTTTACAACAACCGTAGTTGAAAAAAAGTGCTGTACAGAGACATAAAACAATTTAAAAACACTAAAATGAATAAAACAGACAGTAAACCAGGTGTTACATTGTTTTAAAAACAATTAGAAACGATAAAACAATAAATCAAAGCAGGGCAATAAAAAAAAAAAAAAAAGTTGAAAGCCAGGGAGTAAAAATGGGTTTTAAGACTGGTTTTAAAAATGGAAAGTGAGGAGGCTTGCCTAATGTGCAATGCTAGCTCGTTCCAAAATGAGGGGGGGCGTCCCTGAGTAGCAGAGAGCAGACAGGCCTGCTGGAGGATGGCACATCGAGCGTCCACAAAAGTCCAAAGAGGATTAGAAGAAGTGAACTGTGGGCTTTTCATCCCACCAGACTGATCCGTCTCCTCGACACAGACCATGTCAAAGGGGGCAACCTGGCCTGGAGCAGGACGGTCACAGGTGGCCTACCTGAGTCACACACACACACACACACACACACACACACACACACACACACACACACACACACACACACACACACACATATACCCTTCATTGACCTCCCTTCTCCAATTAGCATTCAAGGAATGTGTCAATGCTGTTGTGCAACACTCCACCACTTACTTGTTGTTTGAATTAGATAGAAGTTGACTCTCGAAGGTTGTGCATCCCATATAATATTATGGTATGTTTCCTTTGTGTAAGAGGGTCTGAATAGGAATTGACTGTTTGAAAAACACATACACGATGACACATATACACGATCTGTTGTTGCTTTTTTGTGCAAAGACATTCACGCAGAAAATCAGCTTATAAGAGAGAAATGATCATCAGTCCGTCCCATTGCTTTTGTTGTCAGCTGTCTCATTTGTCATTCAGGTGTGTTTACCCCTGGCGCCCCTATCTGTCACACTTGGAGGCTTCCAGCAAACAAGCTGTCACACACTCAAACAAAGGCCATTAACGTTCCTACAGTGCTGCTGATGGATAGCATAAGTCTTAATATGGATGTTTTTAATGCGTTCAATGGAAGAAGCAAGAGAGTAGAAGCAGCGTGCCTGTGTCTCAGGGCAGTAGTAGTCATTCTCCCTTCACCACCATATGTTAATAACACAAAAACATCAAGGGTTCACAGCCCTCAAACTCTATTTACTTCAGGACTAAAACTTCTGCACGTACCGCCTGTGTTTCCACTACTGGATACAAGTGCATAGCTTGTTTCAGCTTGTTCTTAACCTCTTTTAGTCCAGATGTGACCTAAAATCAAATCTCAAGACCCTTTCCGAGGGGACAAAAACCCCCACTAACATCCCACTTTAGCCTTCAGTGGAAATGCTGAAATTTCATTCCCGGGATGAATGACTGCAGTAGTCACAGATATTTATCGGCTCCAGCTCCGATTGTTCGTGATTGAAACGAAATGACAAAAAGGTATCCATGACCAGGTGGTCACATGGTTTTGGATGAGGGTCAGTTCCCAGGAAAAATGTCGGGATTGCACGTTTCTGCCCTCATGCTGTGAAAGTGATGTTTTTGCATTTGATCAGGGCAAGTATGTATATGTATGTAAGTAAGTATATTGAGCGACCATAACGTGGCATAATAAACAGTCTAACAAGCGAGAAAGTTCGAAAAGGTTGGGGGTGGGAGAGATGGATCAAACAAACACAGGACTTTCACCCACGAGATCCGTGTTTGTGTCCTGTGTAATACTTAAAGGAAACGCCATTTTATGGAGCGCTGTTGAGCTCGTTACGCAACGTTACGCAAGAAAGACATTCCTGGAAAACTCCACATCTGGGTTATGGAGGGGGCAAACACCACATAAAAAAACAGCAAACTGTGTTTCATTAGAATTGGCTGCTTGAATTTTCTCCGTTGATAGTAAAGTTAAAACCACAAGCTGTGATCACAAGCTCCTCGGTAACAGTTAGCGGAAGTTTTCTGGGCATGTTTTATTAGGAAGAAGCGCCGAGGCGGACCCAGATTACGCTGGGGGCCATTACAGATCCCATCTGGCCAGGGAATGCATCAGAATACCCTCAGAAAAATTGGAGGATGTGGCCAGGAAGAGAGTTTTACTTTAAGCCCCCTGCCATCGTGACCCAGATCGAGATAACATGGTTGATCATCGATGTTTCTGCTCGTCATGCACCCCCAGTCATTTTCCATTGTGAGGATGTCGAGCTATCATGAGACACACGATGTACACTACAAAGGCTGGAACGTTCAAACGAGATTCATACAAAGCAAGGCTGTTCTAATGATTAACCTCCTCGTACACATGTGCTGTCGGAGTGAAAAAAAAAAAAAAAAACGTCTTTGTGGGCTCAAGTGTGTGTTTTTGTTGTTGAACTCCCCCCGCAGACAGCTTTGTGTAGGTTCCCTGCATTGGTCTCACATCACTGCAAAAGAACATCAAACACTTCAGTTTCTCAGTAAGTTTCTGAAGAGTGATTAAATCAAGCATGTTTAACCTTGTTTAACCTTTAGAGCCATCCTTTGTCTGGCCAAGGAGTTTAGTTATCTTGACAAATAACTGTCAACGTCCGACTATCTAAACGTTTCAAAGGCCCCCCTTTCCTGGGTATTGATGAGTGTGATTCTACTCTGATACGACTGGTATCATATTACAAAATTGTACAACGTGACAACATGGTTTGCTATGAAAAATCTAACAAGCTTTTGCAGAGCTGGTACATTTATCTCGGTTTAGAGTGTTGGCATGGTAACATCTGCGACTAGCAATGAACACAAAGCAGCTTTGTGGTTGTTGTTTGCTGTACAAAATTTTAAAAAATGATGCCAGATGAAAAGTTATGCATCGCCAAAGTGTTAACAATTAATCCTAAGAGGGGCCTGAATTTCATAGCAATCAGTAGCTGTGAGACATTTCACTTCATCAACTCGTGGGGGTTAGAGATGAAAAGTCATGAGGATGAATTATCTGGGAACAGTTCATCATCTCGCCATAATAACGCTTCTATAAGTCGTACATAAGTCTCTCGTCAGAGAGAAGACGAGGGAGACTGACTATTTCTATGTAGTTAGTCTCATGCAGGTTCACCAGAAACTCATTCAGCTCAGACCCAGACCTGGATGCAGCGGCTCCTTCTCCACCGGTCCCCGCTGAGAGCCGACACCGAGGAGGCCCGGGCCCAATCGCTCGGCCCGCTGGAGTGAAGGGAGGAACCAGGACTGCGTGGGGCAAACAGGCAGACCCTGCTGCAGTAAAATGAACAAATTAACTTCACAAAATGAATCTCCTAATAGCTTTAAGATATTTCACTGGATAGATGAAAAAGTTAGAGGCTCACCAAATGCAGAGGGGCTTTGTTCTTTGGGCACTGTGAATATATTTTGGTCGTCACCATGAATGTTTGTACAAAATGCCATTAGTATCCATCCCATGGCTGTTGAGATATTTCAGTCTGGACCTTGCAACACACTCATCATTTTCCAAAGTGGGGTGTGGGCTTACAAGTGGCCCACTCGAGCTCCCACCTGCAGCACAGGCACAACTTTCACTGCTTTTAGTGGCTCGTGTGGAAATACAAGATCGACATTTTTACAAGCACAAAGTGTAGAGGCCATGTGTTTTAGGACTACAAAAAAATAAAATATTATAAAACATAGGTCAAATTATTATCAAAACTTCCTAGAGGGCATTGGCTAAGTTTGGGTGAGTCTCAGTTAACTCTGTTTGTTTTTTGGGGGCCCAGAAGATGCTTGGGCCCGGTCAGTATTATAGATTATCATGGGAATAGTTTGCAATAAGGAACTGTAATCTATACACTGTCATAGGACCAACACAAAGGAATTAATTAACCATTACAGTTCCTCTAATAAAAAAAAAGGCTATACATGGTTAATCATCAACAGCCAGAGGACATATTTCACATGACCTTTTGTTCACCTTGTATCTACAGGCTAGTTCTTAGCTGCCAACAGAACCCAGTGCCAACATGTGAGAAACATCCCAACACGAGTAAGGGCGCAGGGAGCGTGATTCCTCCCGCTTTGATTGACACTTGTTGCAGATGGGAGGGTCGATCCCTCTTGCAAAGCCGCCTTAAGTCCCGCCTCGCACTGTGTGTATCTCGCCGGGACTCGAGAGGCTATAAAATGAAGGAACTTACAGTAACCGGGGCGCATTTAGTTGCGGGAGTCGCGAACTCCCTCTCAGAAACTCACGCCAGTCCGATGCGTTAATCGGCGGTCACGCGGACAGACGTCGGCGGTCGTCTTCCTCTCACTTCCAGCCCCGAACTAAACGTTGTGAGCGGAGTCGCCGGGCAGCAGCAGCAGCCATGGCGGGGAACGGGTCCGACCAGCGGGCGCTGCAGTATGAACAAACTCTGGTGAGTGTCACTTGTTGCTCGCGGCTCCAGACTCCATTGATAAATCTGTCAATTTAACGCTACTACGTGCACACATCTGGTCCTAGCTAGCACGGCAGCGAGCGGAGTTAAAGTGTCAACAAAAAGTTTCTATGTAATTTGAAAGTGAATGCATGTTGTTGGCATGTGTGTGCGCCGAATGAGACGGCGTGTGTCTCTTGAGTGTGCGTGCTTGAACGGAGACCAAAGGTCACTTTTTTTTATAAATCGTCAGATTTTGCAACCCCAGCCCTCGTACAGCGGAGCGAGGTGTGCGCTGTCGGAAGTGACCGAGTGTGTCTAATGTCTCTTTAAATCTCGGTTGCTCCCCTTGCGTACTTGTGTGTGGGGAAGTGAGGAAAGTAAGGACGCGTTTGTAAACGCACGCTCAGGTTGAAGGTCCTGCTGGTTTCACACACAGTAACGTCTTATTAATATTGCATATTGCATAATAAACGCGTCTTAGCAGATGCCTTAATGCCTGCTTTTTAATTCAAGAATGTGACATTAATTCTGCATTAAAAAAAAAATCATATTTAGTCTTG
Source organism: Eutrigla gurnardus (assembly GCF_963514095.1). Taxonomy (NCBI): domain Eukaryota; kingdom Metazoa; phylum Chordata; class Actinopteri; order Perciformes; family Triglidae; genus Eutrigla; species Eutrigla gurnardus. The sequence continues at coordinate 21,924,894 of NC_139924.1, read as the reverse complement.
TAATAAAACATAATATTTAGCAGGCATTTCCGCACCCCGTCGTGATCCACCCAAAAGTGCTGCATAGTGCTTCACAGATCAGCCGAATTAGAAATAGGGTCTTAATGATTCGGAACAAAATGTGCCGGCAAATTAGCTCTCCCAAGTATGTGCAATGAGAACCCTGATTTGGGGAATAATCTCAAAACACCCACTACTTGCAAGAGGGTGACTGTGATGTCATCTTCACACAAACAGGACCATGGTGGGGATTACTGTATGTGTCAGGAGATCTCTCTGTGTGTGTGTGTGTGTGTGTGTGGGCTGCATTGATATCGTCCACAACCGTCCAACAATGGATCGATTCATTGTTGTTCAGCAGCATCTGAGAAAAGCTGCTGCGTGCACGTACATGCACAATGTGTCGCGGGCCTGAGATGCGATCTGATAATCTGTTAACCTTCAAGAACGGTCCCAGATTGAACTTGAAGCTTCTACTTTTTACAAGTTACTGTATGCCTTTGCATGACAAGCGGGCACAGCATTGCTGGGATTCATAGCTGGTCTGCACAAGATTTAGAGGATGTATTCAGCTGAGTGAATGGTTTGATATGAGACTTGTTTTATACAGCAGGGGGCTCCCAAACATATGAATGTGACATGGCCCTTAAACAGATGAGAGCTCTGGACACCCACATTTACACTTTTTTTCTGGTTTGAATTAATATTTAGAATTGAGGCAGACACAAATGAGGTCATTCTTATACATTATCGAACAAGAATAGTGAATTATAATTTGGAGATATTACACTATTCATCATTTTGCTCCTCGTACAGGACCCGCCGAGGTTCCTCAATCCCACTTTGAGGATTTGCAGTGTGCCCCTCGTCATGATTAAGTGTGAGATCTGGACCGAGAGTCCAAAGTGTGTGTGTGTCTCTCTGTGTGTGTCTTTGTCTTTCACGACAAACCAAGTCTAAAGAATTAACTATTTGAAGAGACAAGTTTTATAGGCCAACTGGACCCATTCAGTGGCAGCGAGGCTTTAAATTAAGGAGCCACAACTGTAACACTTCTTTGGGCCTCTGTTTCCTTCTCTTGAAAAAGTTCCTTTGTAGAAAGCCCCCACACCCCGCCTCTCTGTGTGCTGTTAATCTGTGTGTGTGTTTGTGCGAGAGATTACACAACGTGCGACCCGCTGATTCAGCGCTGGACGCTCCGTCACCCTGGTGGGGTCTCGTGCTCGGCCCGAAAGGAACGTGCAAGCAGCTCTTTCTGCAAAAAAAAACAAAAATACAAAAATACAAAATCCATTGCATGCTACATTTTTTTCTGTTAATCTCATCTGCTGTGATTGGATGATTGTTACACGAAGAAGCTTGTGGGATCGCATAAAAATAGCTCCGGTGTGAGAATAACCTCTTTTAACATAAATGAGTTCTTTCTCTGCCCCCCATCTCCTCGCCGTGGGTTGTAGTAACATGGTGTCTTTGTTTGATATTGGCAGTCATGGTGGTTGTGTGGGTTTGTTGTGGGCAGTGGATGCTCAAAGAGGCCAGTGTAGTTTGGCTGCGAGAGACAGAGAGACAGAGAGTGAGAGAGGCTGAAGGGAATGTTAGCGAGGAGCACCAGCCTCAACATATTGTCGGTTAACACCAGGCTGATACACCGGCTTGTATTTACATGAAGCTGATTTGCTTCGATCGGGCCTGAAGTGTTCTCTGTGCTCGTCGGTGTAGAGGATGGCTCAATGCTGTTTGCACATTTATTCAAAATGACGTAATGTTTACCTGTACACACATATGATGTCATCATTATTCCCCGGGGCTTCAGCGTTCCCTGATCATCCAAAAACAATTTCAGAAGCTTATTCATGAATATTATTTGGGGCATTGAAACAAGTTAAAAAGATGTTATTGTCGGCCTTCAACGGTGAACGTGGCAACTGAAGAGTTAAAAAAAAGTCCCGTTCGTGTCCTGAAAGGCTCGGTGTCGGAAGGCTCTGAGCCATTAGATACGACCTGCTGTATTGATGGTGATAAAAAATAACCCGATGTACAAAGTGTGTTTGTGTAACGCGGTATCTTCGAGTCATTAAATGGTAAACATGACCAAAGGTAAAGTTTTATTAGGTGTCCTACAAAAGAATCAGTTGGGAGCAATTAGAGGTTAATATTTACGACAGCGTAAGTAGTGTCACAGGAGTTTTCCTCAGCAATCAGAATCACAAGTCGGTATTGCCTCACTGTACGATGTGACTATAAAATGTTTTTTTTTTTTAATGGCTGCATTTAGGGATGGGGCAATATAAGATTTTATCGCAAGTCTGGATTAAAAACTCTCTCAATAAATCAATTGAAGTGAATCTTCATTATCTATAATGATAGTTCGCTATCATGGAGGACAAGCAAAAGTTACAGCCCAATATAAAAAAAATAATAAAAAAAATCCAATAAGTATAATGTAATAAACAAACAGACCCACACATGATGTAATTTCTTTTTAAATGTATTGTTTATTTATGCAGGGAGACTTTATGATTTACCTTTTCCTTACCTTTAAAATATAGGTTTAATTAATATTAATATATTATTTGTGAAAATATTTGTATAAATATTTTGTGAAAGCACAAATAGTTGACTCTACAATATTTTTTGCAATATTGACATTGAGGTGTTTGCTCAGAAATATTGTGATATTTGATTTTCTCCACATGGCCCACAGTGTCCAATGAACCCTACAGTCTTTTATGTCCACTTTGTAATAATTAACAGCATAATCACGATGATCTCAAAGATCCAATGTAATTGGGAGTAAAACTCGGCCATCGGAAACAGAAGTATAACGTGTTTTGGTCAGCAGGGTTAGCTCGGAGCTTCTCATTTGAATTCTTTAGACATCTACGTGACCTGGGCTAACCTCATTAGCATGATCTGGCTCACAGGCAACATTAACACACACCCCAAGGTTCTGGTTGTAAAATGTGTGTGTGCCAAGATGTCGGCTGCAGGAAGGCACGATAGATGTCGCAAACCAAAGAAAGTCACATACAAAACCAAATGTCTTCCTGTGCCAAAAAAAGTTTGAGTGGATTAATGATTGATGCTCCTTTATTTCATCACTAGCACATTTCCCCATCACTGCAATGATTGGACTGTGAGATTGGCTGTCCAATCAGGCTCCTTAGATCCAATCTCTTCTGGTTATTCTGGGTTATTCAGGTTATTCCCGTCCGTCACCATGTCCTGCTTGAGTCGTTTATGTCAGTGATGTGTCTCTTCATTGCATCCCAGCAGACTGTCATGCCTCCTGTTTATGATGGCTGGTCATCGTGTGTGTGTGTGTGTGTGATGTGTTGAGGGAGTAGAGGTTGTTGAGCCGCTCATGAGGTGATAGATGAGGTGATCGGCAAACACGGAGTCATAGGACATCCCACTGATTTGAATGTGTTTGTAGGTGGATCCCATTCTGACGCTCAAGCAGCCGTAAATCCTCAAATCACACGTCCGATCCTAGTCTCCCATCGGCTGAGTCGGAAGCTGCATCCCGGCTGTTTACATGCCATGGATAAGTGGGGTCTTGCAGCGTTTGGTACGGTCCGCTTCATGTGAAACGGTGTTGCGGTCAGGCGTGTGTTTCTGCCAGCAGGATTTCTGCTTTATAATCTGAAATGTGCCAACATTGTAATACTGAAGAGTAACCGGGAAGTGAAAGTGTCTGCTAGTATGGGAACTAAATCATTTGCGAGTGTGTGTTGCTGCCATCCGTCTTGCTGTGACGGAAGGTGATTTGTAACCCCGTGTGATTCGCCCGGCTGTGGTAATAAGGCTTTATGGAGCCGCGGCCACGTCTGTTTCATGTCTCGCCGCCCACAGTCGTAGTGGAAATTTCCCTCTTCTCGCCCTCTCCGCTCACTCCATCGCGTCTTTTTTGTGTTTTATTTTACAAGACGGGTCAACAACTCCTTGACCCCTGCTTTTACTGGCGTGCTTGCATAACGTTTGTCCAGAGTGAAGTCGTGAAGAGGCTGGTCTTTGCTGCAGATAAGCATCAAAAGCCTGGAACGCTTTCTCTCTCGGTTACAAAAGATCAACCTTTTCTTTTCTCTCTCATTGTGTTGTCTTTGCCAAAAGGACAAAATCTGTTTATTCTCCAGACAAACGGCCATGATGGATTTCCTCAGCCGGGGACTCTAAAGTGTGCGTTGGAGGGATCTTGAGTTCGGAACACAAACGTTTGCACAAAAGCCTTTTAAAATGAGGAACTGTTTGTAGTAAGAAATTGGCAAACAGTCCTCAAGGCAGAAGACGCGTTGGCTTGCGTCTGCAGGTAAAACACAAAGGTGGAATGTGTTTGTGAGCCGGCCGCTTGTTAGGATGCATTGATCACACAGGTTGATGATTAACTCCCGAGAGAATAAGCTCCGCGGGTCAATAAATTAACAGAAGTGTTGAGGTGTGTCTCTTGATGAGGGCCATGTGATTATTCCCTCTCCTTGAACGATTTATCGCGGGCAGCTCCGAGGACGTTTCACCTTCTTCCCTAGTGTAGAGATCAGGTGTTTAACCCCTTACACACGATAATACTGTGATCTTCACAGACAAATAATCCCTTCTCCCTCAGGTATACTTTACAAACAAAAACATCATACGGCGAGTAGACGTGGGATCAGTGATGACCCTTGATACAGCTGGTAACACAGGAGTGGATTTTCAGAGTAAAATGAATTAAAAAATTTAAACGGAAAGGACTAACTTTTTGTTACCACCTTCCTGAAAAGTAATTTCAACCATCCTGAAGAAAACAAATCAAATGATAAGGAAATAAATGATTGCATTTTTATTAAAAGTCAACTGTCAACTAATCAGCACTAGGTTTACATGCTGGTCTGGTGAAACACATGTTAGCATAAGTGATGCAGAGTGGAGGAGGATGGTTTTGGCGTTAAAACGTGCAATTGTTGTCGCTATTATTTCTCGTGAAAATAGTCCATGCTGTAACCCAAATGTCCCCACTGTGGGACTAATAAAGGATTATCTATTCGTGTCTTATGTTGTTGATGTCATGTTAATGACTGAATGACTTGGAGCAATGCATAAATGCTTCCTCTCATTTTCAGTTAGAGGAACTGAATGCTTTTTGTGCATTTTTAGCCATGGATGGAAAACAAAGTAAATCAATTTTTTTCAGTGATTCATAGAGATGCATTCTCTCTTGTTTAGAGCTTTACTATTGATATGCATTTCTGAGTCCTTTTATTTAGCTGAAAATATGTGTCTGCTTCCCCCTTAAAATGTGCCGACACACACATCAATGCATGACTCCTCTGTCAAACTCTGAAGTCACGCTGCACAACGTGACGCTTTGTCACAATGCCACAAGAATCCAATGCTAAAGAGAACCTGCATTTATTTTAGGGACACGATCACCTGATTTGTGTTTACTTCCTGAAGTGGTCTCAGGAAAGAACTGGTAATAACGAGTCAAAATGTATTAATAGTGCAGCATTGTACTAACATTATCATGGGAGGCACGATTTCATCATTTTCTGGATTCTCCATGTATGACTTCTGAAACCAAATATACATTTCTCTTCCCTTAGCTGTCATACTGACTTCTCTCTCGCTGTCAAGCAGTCACTTCATAGTGATTTACTGCCAGTCGCTCTCCTCTCCTCTCTGTGATTCTTCCTCATTCTTTAGGGGCTCAGTCGGTTCAAACCAGTGGACGAACCCAGCCGCCATGCAGCCTTATCACGGCACGCAGTCACCTTGAGCTGATAAAGCCCGCAAAGTCAGAGTTTACACATCAGTGGATGTTCAGTTCACAATCAGCTGTCTGTGTCTGCTCGGAGACGTTCCCGTGTCCAGGGAGAAGCTTTTACACGAAACACCTTCTTTTTTGATAAAGGTGATCTTGTTGATGTATCAACTGTGTGTCATGAAAAAGATCCCAGTCAGTCACATTAAACCCCGACTTCCTAAATGCCCTTCACATTAACTTTAAAAAGTACAACAAATATTCCTGGAATTTCTTTTTTTTTCATCCAAAAATATATCACAGAGAAATATATTGCAATATCAGTTTTTTTCCAATGTCATGCATCCCTATATCTAATGGTCACCCTGTCCAAATGCAGTGATGCATTATTGTTTATTTCTGGTTTCAGTCCAACATCCACCCAAACTTACTCACTGTCCCGGATGCTTCATTTCCCCATTGTGGGCTGCAGGAACAAACCGGCTGAGTATTGTTCACGCGGCTGTCACAGTAGACGGAGTGTACGGTGTGATGCTCTTCAGACCGGCTCATCACCCGGCGATCGCCGCCGCCGCCGCAGTCGTCTGTATCATCATCATCATGTCGCGGTTTGACAGGATGATCTCTTGTTGCGGCCGGCACCTTATCTGCTGTCACTACTGATCTTCCACATCGTGGCTGACTGCATCAGCGTTTCTGCATCCATCAGCACATCTGCCACTGTTGAATATCCGCGATGATTAGTCGCCAGCTCTGTCCAAACACGGGTGTCAGGAGGTCAACAGTGCGACATATTCTCCCACAGCTGCAATCCAATGCGGTCATCGTGAAACATGGTGCAAATGCCGAGCTATGCCGATGATGAGATGTTGTTCATGAGTCACGGCCCCGGTGTGAATGGCTTTTAATGGCTCAAAACAAAACGCAGCGCGTGAAGGCTTGAAAGGGGTTTCAAACGGCGTTCCTTCACCCCGGTATCTTTCTGATGAAATCGCTGTACTACACAGGATTCAGCTCTGTCACCCCCACGCCTGCCTGCCTCCTAATTACTGTTAGTCCACTGTTAATGGAGTGTAATTAAACAGACGGTTGGGTGTTTAGCCGTTGATAGAGTTGATCAGCGGCGCTCTTGGCAGGCGAGGCACAGCGGTCCCTGCACTGGCAGATTGGAAGGCAAGATGGAAGGCGCTTTGATGCACCAAACTCTGGTTATCAGCAGAGATTACAGCGCCGTCCCCTACACAAGGGCTGGCACGCGCACGTCCTTGCATTGTCGCACACGCGTCCAACACAAACAGGCACTTGGCCCACTTTTTTGCTTCCCTCAGCTGTTCGGCGAGTGCCTGCAGGCGGCTGTGAGATGCAAATCCCACCTGTTTCTTTCTACCCTCACTGAGCTGCTCGTCATGCGGCTGTGACGAAGAGACTATAACAGCTGCTAATGACGCCCGGCCCTGAGCAGCTAATCATCCCTCCTGTTTCTTTTCGTTCCATCCATCCATCCATCCATCCATCCATCCATCCATCCATCCATCCATCCACCCATCCATCCATCCATATGTAGAGACAGACAGGTAACCAGTCTATCACAGGGCTGACATGTAGAGACAGACAGGTAACCATTCTATCACAGGGCTGATGTGTAGAGACAGACAGGTAACCAGTCTATCACAGGACCGACATGTAGAGACAGACAGGTAACCAGTCTATCACAGGGCTGACATGTAGAGACAGACAGGTAACCAGTCTATCACAGGGCCGACATGTAGAGACAGACAGGTAACCAGTCTATCGACATGTAGAGACAGACAGGTAACCAGTCTATCACAGGGCTGACATGTAGAGAGAGACAGGTAACCAGTCTATCACAGGGCCGACATGTAGAGACAGACAGGTAACCAGTCTATCACAGGGCTGACATGTAGAGACAGACAGGTAACCAGTCTATCACAGGGCTGACATGTAGAGACAGACAGGTAACCAGTCTATCACAGGGCCGACATGTAGAGACAGACAGGTAACCAGTCTATCACAGGGCCGACATGTAGAGACAGACGGGTAACCAGTCTATCACAGGGCCGACATGTAGAGACAGACGGGTAACCAGTCTATCACAGGGCCGACATGTAGAGACAGACGGGTAACCAGTATATCACAGGGCCGACATGTAGAGACAGACAGGTAACCAGTCTATCACAGGGCCGACATGTAGGCTAACAGGTAACCAGTCTATCACAGGGAGACATGTAGAGACAGACGGGTAACCAGTCTATCACAGGGCCGACATGTAGGCTAACAGGTAACCAGTCTATCACAGGGAGACATGTAGAGACAGACGGGTAACCAGTCTATCACAGGGCTGATGTGTAGAGACAGTTTGCCTCCTTGTGTCCTTCCTCTGAACTCCTCACCTCCCTCGTTGCTCTGTTTTCATCCCCCGACATCACGCTCAGTCTTACATGATTAGCTGACCTGCTAACAGGCATTCATCTCTGCTATCAAGCCCCGTCCAGACTTGTTGACTTTCACGTTCTACTCCTGGATTATTTGTGTGGCTAATAACGTGATGCTGATGCGGGGTTTCTCTTGAAGCATTGCCGAGAGCAGGTAAACGATGGACGCTGAGATGTTTTTAGGTGTTTGCAAGGACCCTGTTTGACGTGAGGATGGACCATACGGCGGATCGATCCAGAAGCTGAATCTGCATAAGATGCATGGAAAACATTTGGAAACTGTGAACATTGACACTGTCAACAGTGATTGTGTAATTGGCACCCACAGTTCATATTTAAATAGCTATTGAAGCAATGACTTTGTTTGCATGTCGGTCTGGAAATGGACACAAAGGAAAAGCAGCCCGGCGGCGAGAAAGACGTTCTCTTCACAAACGCCACCACACAGAGTTTCAGCAGCTTCCCCTTATCAACAGCTCACAGAACTCCTCTGGATTTGTTATTGTTGGTTTTTGTGCACCTCTCGCTCTCTCCCATGCTGCAGTACCACTTTCTGCCTGTGGGCAAAAAGTCTGTTTAGTGAGTGAGTGATGGTAGCTGGTAGCAAATACAGTTGGCTGAACTGCCAACGAAGTCCCATAAACTCAAAACCTAGACATCAGAATACTGCATACTATTTAACATTCTAATTAATATATATTCGTTTCATATTGAATAAATAAAAATGAAGCCCCGTGTTCGGTCATATCTTAGGCTTTTCCTGGTGTTTTAGGTTCTCTCTATAGTGTTGCCTCAAGATTTATGCAAGCTATGGTGTTGTGGTCACATGTCAGCACTCTGTAACTGTAATCCGCATCACTGATTTTAAACGAGGGACCTTCGATTAACATAGTGTTAAATGCCACACTGTGTCTGCGTATCCCACGACGACGCAGCTTCCCGCCCATTCCCATCGCCGCCCTCTTTAGTTTTCCTCTCGAACTCTATGCAGTCGTGTGTGTGTGTGTGTGTGTGTGTGTGTGTGTGTGTGTGTGTGTGTGTGTGTGTGTGTGTGTGTGTGTGTGTGTGTGTGTGTGTGTGTGTGTGTGTGTGTGTGTGTGTGTGTGTGTGTGTGTGTGTGGACAGTATGAGTGTGTTGAATGGATACACTTTGTAATGTGATGTGACAGCAGGGAGGAAAAAGGAGAGATTAAGTTCAAGAGGTGGTCGGCTCACTTTTACTGCTCAGCTAGTGAAAGATCCACTATTACACACACACACACACACACACACACACACACACACACACACACACACACACACACACACACACACACACACACACACACACACCGTCTGCCTCTTTAGGCACCGATCAAGCTGCTTAATGCAGCATCACATTGGGCTCAATTTCGTTACTCTACTCTAATGTCCGATATCATTTTCCCTATATGTTTCCCCTCAGTCGTGTTGCTTCGTTGCTTTGTTGCTTCGTTGCTTCGTTGCTGTTGTTGTTTTTGGTTTCTACAAACAGATTCCACAACATTCTTTCCCTCCTGGGAGAATGACTGCATGCCTTTGAACGCCCCTCTGCACTCTCACCACAACATACGATCAGTCTTCCTACACACACAAAACACGGGAGGGCACAGACACACTCGTTGCAGCCAAAGGCATGCGGACACACACACACACACACACACAGAAACAGCACAACTGGCAGCGTCGGAGACATTAAACACTCTACACTTTGTTTGAAGGCCTGCCCATCGGGTCCCGGTTGCAGTGCCGAGTGTGTGACTAGATTGTTAACTGACTTGTTCTGGAGTTGATCCACCTATTAACTCATCAATCTCCTCCTCCCTCCCTCCCTCGCTCCCTTCTCCTCCCTCCTCAGCCTCATCTTCCTTTTCATTAATAACCTTTCTCTGAAGTTTGTCTGTTCGCCCGCCACTTGACTCCACCGCCAAACCGTGATCCCCGTCTTTTCTTTCTCATCACATCGGGATCGAATATCTGCTCTCGGGTCCATCTTCCACAAGCCTGCCCTCGGGGATTTGAACTTAGCGGGATTTTTATCTCCTTGTCCACAATTTGTCGTGATTGAAGATATTTTGAAAGCCCATGCTGTAGGGACGGGACGATGTAGGATTTTATCACGCATCGGGATAAAAAAACACTCACAATAATCAATCATGGTGATTTTCTGTTATTTGGTATAATCGTAAATATTGACAGAAGTGACTTGGAAAACCTGTCTAGCTCGCTTTTATGGTGGGGAGGTAAAAAGTTGAGCCTATTTGGCCTTTTATTTATGCAGGGACACATGATGTTATCATCTTATTTATGATTATTTGATTTTTGGCCGGGATAATGATGATATGAAACTTAATGAATGATATGAATCACAGTGTGCTGCATACGTGAGAACTACTTATGTAAAGTTATGTGCTACTTGACTCCTTACATTTTTTATTTATTCATTTTATTCTTATGTATTGTTCTTGTTTATGCTCCATTATGGGTGAGTACAATGGTTAAAAATGGATTCCTTATTGTACAGCATATATATATTGTTATAGTTTCCCTTCTTGAACTGTGATGAGAGACGACACATTGTTTTTTGACTAAAAATTTGCCAAGATTTGGTGTTTAAGCTGCATTATTTTAGGGGTTTGAGCAAAGGAGGTTAATTCTTGCTTCTTTCGGACAAGAGGAGTATACAGAATGTTAAGAAAACACAAGGGTGTGCTCTGGTAAGAACCCATGTGTGGAGATTTAATAGGGGAGGAAATCACTTCACTCAGGTGCTAATGTAGAAAATATGCAGGTGAGCTGTTGAGTCATAAGATCAAAACCTATTAATGGCTCAATATATGAGATTTAGCCTATTAAGGCAGTTTTTTCTCACCACTGTCGCTGTAACTCTTGCTCCTGGTGATGTTGGGACTTTGACAATGTATTAACTCTGAGAATCATGAGCGTATTCTAGTCCTGCTCAATGAGTAAAGTGTCCTGAGATAACTTCTGTTGTGATATGACACTATGAATAAAATGGAATTGAAGTGAAACCTATTTGGCGTTTCCTATGGTAATGCATTATTTGGATGAACCTCGTGTTCGTCACGTACAGAAAGGAGTTGCTTCTCCTCATTGAGAAGCGTTCCATTTGCTGAATCGGATCAAAAAGCCACGTTAAACCAGGTCAGACCGGTACGTTCACTGTGTGTTCAGGGAGAAATACTGCAGTCAGAGGTTTCACAATAATGCTATCAGACTTTTTTTTTTTTTATTAAAGGTCCAGAATCAGAAAACTGATAAGCGTAGCAGGCACAGTAGCAAGCTCAGCAACCGGCGCTGGTGTTGCTGCATGATGTTATCATGATCCCATCTGTGATCCGTCTGGCTCACAAAGCGTGAGGCGTGTGTGTGTGTTGTGATGTCAAGCCTCCTCGATAGATTTGGCTGCAAGGATCGGGATAAAAGAGTTCAACAGGGTGAGCAACCGTGGCACATGGCAGCTCATGTCTCCCACTCCCTCCCAGGCATCTCTTATCTCTCATCCAGTGCCACCTCGTGAAGCATTATTCAAATAAAAACCAGAGTCTCCAACCTGTTCTATTTCATCTGACGAGGAGCGCTCGGCGTGTCCCGGCCCCGTGGAAGGCATACTGAACGGGTGCGAAACCTCTCGCTGAATATCAACTGCTGCTTCTTCTCTCTTCCATCTTATTCTACACCCAAATCTCCCACGGCTTTAAATCGGACATCAGAGATCCCAAACATGACGAAAATTACAAATTCCATGGCTGGCAAAGAAAAGTGGAGTGGACAATTTTTCTCTGTTATGAGTTTTGTAGTCTTAATAATAATAATAATAATAATGTAATTATCAGGCTCATGTTACAGAAAATACATTTATTTATGTGTGGAAATCCCTGTGTGTTCAAGTGTGTGGTCTGTTCATGTCCACACTGTAAAAAACAAGAGGAGTTGGACTAGAAATGTCATTGCAACAAAGTTCGGCAATTTCATAATTCACGTTCAGGTTTTTCCAACTTGCACTTTCCATCTCTGCTGACTTCCTCTAAATTCTACTAATTTTTCTGAATTGATTTCAATTGAAATGAAATGATCTCTAAATTATCAATTTATAATTTTCAGATAGCTGCAGAGCTGATGGAATTGATTCGTTGACTGAAAGGAAATTCATATTCAAGTAGTAGCCATAACTCTGCCAGGGCCGTTTTCTTTAGTGATAAATAAAATGATGCGCCCATTATTTTGACATTTTGAGCCGCTCCAAAATGTCCCGGCTTCCTTCTTGGCCCATAATACACCCTTCAACTCAAATTTCATGGACATCAATCCCGTATTTTTTTTTTATTTTTTGGAATGCTGTTGATAAACAGAAAGACAAGCCAAAGAACCAAAACATAAATCCTTGGCAGAGGCAATAAGAGGATCACCATGATATTTCCCAGACAGTGAAGTCATTCATCCATTCATCCTCCTCTTCGCCGGGTGAAATGTGGACACAAGTGGGAGGTCCGGTGTTCACTGTGTGGGGGCGCCCACGGGTGTCACGGTGACACCTGCGTGGCAGCAGCCATGTCGATGTAATGCACCCTGTCCTGGGTTTCACACGGGACGGACTGCTCTGTGGGAGAATGGGGACCGTTGTGTTGTCGGGCCGCGGTGCCACCTGATGCCACCTCAGGGTGAGCCTGCTAAGACCTTTAACAAAGGATGGTGAGTGACACAGGTGGCTGTAGGGAGGGAGGGAGAGAGGAGGAGGATGAGGAGACGGATGGATGGACCTGCACTGATATAGAGCTTCTCTGGTCTTTTGGATGATTCCAGTTGATTGATGCCGGTATTAGATCTTGGTCGTCAATATGCCATACTTTTTCTTAGTCATACATACAGAAAAAGCTAGGGAGAGAAAGAGGGACGTGACAACAAAGGGTCCCTATTAGTTTCAAAGCTTTCACATGAAAAACAGTCACGACTACATAACATAATAACATATTTTTCCAAATATTACCACGTGACTCTCTTTTAAAAGTGGCCTCTGCAGATTTTAATGAGTGACATCACCGAGCATGTTGAGTAGCTGGCAGAACAACCTGCTTAAAAGCACCTGTGAGGAGTCATTGTGTCCAAACAAACCCTCCTCTGCACCGTTGTTCACACTGTAATGTTCTACTGCAGCAGAGACATCACTCCGTTTTATTTTTACCACTGGTAGGAGTATGTATGGTACCTAGCCCCCCCCTGTGTGTGTGTGTGTGTGTGTGTGTGTGTGTGTGTGTGTGTGTGTGTGTGTGTGTGTGTGTGTGTGTGTGTGTGTGTGTGTGTGTGTGTGTGTGTGTGTGTGTGTGTGTGTGTGTGTGTGTGTGTGTGTGTGTGTGTGTGTGTGTTCGTTCCCAATCTCCGAGGACAGACGAGAGTAGGAGGCGTCTCAAATTGCCTTTGGCCATCTTTGCTCTTCAGCTCTTCCATTTCTCCCTGTCCAGGTGAGACACACCAAGTCTAAATGGCTGATTTGAAGCTTTTCCTTTTCGCTTTGGGTGTGTGTGTGTGTGTAACTCTACAGTAGACGATGGTGTGTGTGTGTGTGTGTGTGTGTGTGTGTGTGTGTGTGTGTGTGATGTATTACTTGTAAAACAGACCGGGCCTTTGAAACGCTTGATCAAGTTTCAGACGGGTGCTGCGTTTTTCTTCTTCTTCTCCTGTGTTCCACTACATTCATATTAAAGCTGGATCGATGGATCTTATTTTTAGATCTCCCACTCACCCACCCATGGCGTCTCTTCTTCTTCACCTCCTCCCGCCTCCAGCCCTCCATACGCCTCTCCATTTACCCCTCCTTCCCTCCCGTTCACGCTCAAAAGCGTGTGCCGGCATGTCCTGCCACATCCCCCTGCCAGCTCACACACATCGATCTCCCTCTAATAAGTTCGCCCGAGCCTCAGCAATACCCCCCCCCCCCCCTGATGACGGAGGTAGAGGGAGAAGAACCCCTGTTGGGGTGTAGCCCCTGTAAAGTGCTGCAGGGGACATGTTCTGGTGCACTGCACTAGCCTCGAGCATGTGAGCGCTGTGACACACAGACACACACTCACACACACACACACACACACACACACACACACACACACACACACACACACATACACACAAACACATGCATTCTCAGATGCAGCAGCCGTCTGATACATTGTCTGGCTTCACTGTGCAGCAGCTTGAAAAAACGGCGTGATATGAAGCATAATATCACACACACACACACACACACACACACACACACACACACACACACACACACACACACACACACACACAGTGTGAACTCCCACAACCTTGGAAGCACCTTGCTGATGATGCATTGTTTCTGTGTTCACATACACTGATATGAATGTGGACATTGGTCTATATTGTGTTTGGCATCGGCTGCAGAAATAAGCCAGCCAATGTTAATATCTCACTGTTTGTACCCACACGGAATAATGTGTAAACGGAATCGTGATTTTAAAATGAATGGATGCATACACCTCCTCTCAGTGGCGTTGCTCTTGTAGTAGCGTTCCAAGAGTCATGTATTCTCCCTAGTCCATGCATGTCGTGTTCCAGTTGTCTCTCATCAGGTTGCCGTGGTTCCCCAACACCTGACGTGGACGGTGTTCACACACGTACCCACACACCCACTGAGAACGGATCATTGGTTGTGAACGCAGGAGGCATTCACACTTACTTATCTACTTATTATATCTTCCAGGTCAGAAAGATTTGACCCTTAACCCCTTCAACATTTTTCAACTTATTCACTCCATTCAAACACAGAATATTAATTTCAATTGGGAATCGACTGTGTTTTTTCCCCTGAATTGATATCATTCATCATTTCAGAGATATTTGACATTTTTTTCCCATTCAAGCAGATTACTGAATCTTCAAAAAATCCTCAATATTCACACTTTTTCAAGCATTTTCAAAGCTAGTCATTCACACCTCCAGATAGAAACTCCATTCAAACTGAAACGTTTGAGAAAGATTAGGACGTACTCACTTGAATTAAACTTTGTCACGGCATTTTCACTTTTTGCACAGTCACAGTTCAAATATTAGTGCTTGCACAGCCAGAGTGGAGGAGCTCAAAACAATTCACAAAACCTCGTCACTTTTTAACAATCCTACATTTCAGTTTTTTTATTATTCAAAGTTTTCAAAGGCAGAGATCCACAATTGGCTTCAGCTTGTCAACGGGGAGTATTCACAACCGCAACTTCTTCAGAGCTTGCCTTCTCTAGCAACTGTAGTTGTAATGAGCAGCTTCCACATGTTTCCCCACAGAAACTGAAACAGGAACTGAAATGTGTGCGTATTGTCCGATTGAGTAAACAAACGTCCACTTTATATGCATGTACAATCGCTTTCTTTTAGTTTCCGTATCATTAACCTTGTTAAATTGCAAATAGGCTGATGTTTTCCTTCTTTGTGTTTTTAAATCGGTTTTGAATCGCAGGTGGTATTAGAACAGTAATTCAAAGTTAAAATCATGAAAATTATGCCCAAAAGAAGCAACGGAAATGTGACATTCATACATATTTCATGTATTAAGGATCATGTGCTTCGTGTACGTCACGTTGTCACACTTAGCTTACATCAAGCTTTCCACTGTAGCCAAAATAATTCTCTGCAACACATAGACTTTTATTGAATTTCTAGTGTTTCCGTTCAGGTTTTTTTTTTTTTTTTTCAAATGCACAAGTTGAAGTTCATCCAAGGTCCTTGGCTAGAGTATTTGAGCTCTCCCATTGGGCTCTTAACACCCGAGAAACATTTTCCGGATACAATCATCCGAAACAAAAGTAGATATTTAACCATTTAAATGGTATATCATCGTTGACAGAAGCATGGCGATAGAACATGTCGTAATCTGGCTACAGAAACTGTTAAAAGTTGATGTGTCTCAGAGCTGCTGTCATGTGATATCTCACACCCTGCAGTGTGTGTGTGTGTGTGTGTGTGTTTATTTTCCAAGTCAGTTCTGTATTTTGCACTGAGGTTCTGAAAGCCTTTTACTGCATTTTAATGTGAAACCAAATACATCCTGTTTTGATTGCATCACTGATTTCACAACTACTTTTGAAGTGTTTAAATTGCTGAATAATAAAATGAACCGCCTTGCGTGTGTTGAGGTTGTATTGCTGCAGATCAGTTTCTTCATCAATGGTAAGCTGTAGACTGTAGCGGCTGCCTTGCACTGAAACTTGTACTGTTGTATCACCCTCACAGTTTACACACACACACACACACGATCTATGTCTCTGGCATACGATACGATATGTTTTCTTTGGTCATTTCTGCAGCGCAGCAGGTCTTCCCCCATACCATTCATCAGTCAAACAGCTGTTAAAGATTGTATTCAATGTTGACATGTGGGTTAAGCTGTAATCCAGTCGCCCCGCAGGTTATCTGCAGGTCGTATCGTGAAAAAGATGAAAAGCTGCCAGGACAGACAGGAGAGGGAGAAATCAGTTAGTTTAGATAAGATGTTATCTCGTGACTGAAGAGGTGGATAGTTGATGTGAGGTGACATCAGGGTTGTCATGCACATTTTATAGAAATGAGCCTTTTGGGCTTCTCCAAAATTGCACTTTGAAAGACTTTAGTTTCTTTGTCTGACTTTCTATACCTTCCTTTTTGTGTAGTTGTTGTCTTTTTAACTGCCCTCACCCCAACCGTATGGTATTCTTCTTTTTTTCCAACACAAAATTGGTAAAAAACCGACTGCCAGCAACCAGTAGTAAACAACAGAATCCTGAGTCTGTTGATTTTCAAACACACACACACACACAAACACACACACACACACACACACACACACACACACACACACACACACACACACACACACACACACACACACACACACCCTTTGAACTCAATAAAATTAGACCAGTTCACTTCAGGTTTGGAAATGGACACCGGTCAAAGGTGTGTTCCACTCAACAGACAAAACAACCAAACAACAAAGGTAATCAATACATGCAAAGTCCTGCTCCTTCTGGCGGACCACCATGGGACTGATTTCAGAAAGAATGATGGACGTCGTCACTAGAGCCCGACCGATAATTTTGAAGGCCGATACCGATACAAATGTTTGTTGATTTAAAAATCCGATATTACGATATATCTGCCGATATTTTTTTATTTCAGAAATGCGTAACAAAACATTAACAGATTTCCCTAACATTAGTTATTTGTAGTTATTTATGAGTCTTCACTAAAATATGATAATGCAGTTTAAAAATGGAACAGAGGAACATCAAAATATATTAAAGTTCTGATAAATAAAATGTATAAAAATACAAACTTAAGATATAAAACTTAAAGTCCTTTGAACAAAAACACAATAACAACAACAACCAAACACAAAGTTACCAGTATTAAAAGACTTGGTAAGCTTCATAAATATAACTTCAAACAAGACTGGAGACAAATTCTGTTAAGTTCTTTAGGAACCTCATTGATCGCCTTTTGTACCTGTTAGCACTAGATGACTCCACTAAGCCTGAGGTCCCCACTATCCCCCCCCCCCCCCCCCCCCCCCCCACACACACACACACATTAAGGTTACTGCATTATACAATCTATATTCTGCCGCCCACAAAAAAATAATTTTATACTTTGTATTATATTATGTATGCATGTAGCTGCATTGTCAGAACAGCCTTTAATCGCTTATTTATATTCTGCTCCATGCAGCAAGAAACGCACACACACACACACTCACAGACACACACACACACACACACACACACACACACACACACACACACACACACACACACACACACATGCCTCAGTGTATCAGCAACAATCAGTAATGCAAGTAGCTTTACAAGTGAGGGGCTGGCTGAATCAAAGGAGATTGATTAAATCAGTCACCTAGGTGTGTGTGTGTGTGTGTGTGTGTGTCCACACTTTTACCAGTGACACCCACTTGCTTTAAGATGGATGGGCATCATTAACCCTAAATTAATTATAACACACACCCTGCAGTCCCTCCCTCTCGCTCCACTCTCTTCTCACACTGAATCGGTATTTAACTCCTGGTGGCGAAGATCTTAACTTGGGGTGTTGTATGAAAGTAAAACAAATCTTCTACTCCACTTAAACATGAGTTCAAATACCAGGATTTTCATGGACTTTATCGTGGCAAGCAAACACGTTCCACATGTCCAGGAAGATTTCAGTTTCCTATACGAATGGGAGAAATTCCGACCCAATATCGTCCGTCCATTGAGCTTAAAAGCAATTGGAAGTTGAAGAATATATGAAATATTCTGCTTCAATCCATATTCAGTCTTTCAAAACCAAAATTTTAACTGGAGGCCAAGAGCAGTTTATTCTCCCGCTTGCCACGCTGACACAAAGGGCGGCTCACACTGATGAGTTATAGATCAGCTGCACGTTGAAAAACAATGACATTAGGTGTGTTTTATAGAAGGATATGTGTAAATTATATTTCGTTTCATTTGTGCTACAAAGGAATTATTTTCACCCAACATTATTAGTGTGTGCGTGCGTGTGTGTGTGTGCGTGCGCTCGTCTCATCTCTCAGGGCAGGAAAAGCATGGGGATGTGTTTCATCATAGAACTCAGAAACCAGATAAATGTATCCATTATAATATATCCTTCAGGCATTGATCTTTTTTTAAATCGATTATCCGTGTCTTTTCTTGACTGATTCACTCGCGGCTCAGAGAAGAAATGGATCAGATTGATGGTGAAACTACCGCTGCTGATGGCCAGTCAGCTGTGGAGCCTTACGGCCAATGGTACATACCAGAGGTGGGACCAAGTCATTGATTTTAAGTCAAGTAAGTCTCAAGTCTTTGCACCTAATGGCTGAGTCAAGTCCCAAGTCAAGACCGACAAGTCTCCAGTCAAGTCCCAAGTCAAGACCGACAAGTCTCCAGTCAAGTCCCAAGTCAAGACCGACAAGTCTCCAGTCAAGTCCCAAGTCAAGACCGACAAGTCTCCAGTCAAGTCCCAAGTCAAGACCGACAAGTCTCCAGTCAAGTCCCCAGTCAAGTCCCAAGTCCTACAGTTTGAGTTTTGAGTCCTGTTATTCAGCCGATAAGCTAGCGTTAGCTTTCATTCAGAACTTCTTACTCTTCTTTTCAAACGTTCTTTGTGCAACATCAAATGTCGAATGAAGTTGGAAGTTGTTGCGTCTCCGTCTGTAATCTTCGACCCGCATGTTTTGCATATTGTATTTGTTTTTTGTTGACCACCTCGTAGTTTTTATACCAGAACGACACTATCTTTGGTATCGTTTTTGCCAACTGCCGCGTTGTTTGACAGTTCTTCTTGATTGGTTGTCCTGCAGTTTGACTGGATGGATGCTGTCGGATCAAAACAACGTGGATCTAATTTGATTGGATGTTGTGCCGACAGCACACACAGAGGTGCACATAAACGCAGAGAGAGATAGAGCTGTCCATGTCAACATACTTTTTAATCTTTGGGTTTTGAGGAAAATAGCAAGTCTTTTAAAGTCAAAAGGCTCAAGTCCAAGTGAAGTCACGAGTTACTGATGTTAAAGTCCAAGTTGAGTTGCTCTCTTTACATTTTGTCAAGTCCAGTCTAAAGTCATTAAATGCATGACTCGCATCTGCACCTCTGGTACATACCAAAGCTGTACCTTTGCCATGGACCCTCTCCATTCCCATCACATTCAGGACGGTGTAAGAACCGCTCACTTTGTTTGGTTGATGCGCTTGTCTTCAGCAGAGCAAAATATGCCATCAAAAGTCTTAGCTCCCTGTTACCTGCATGTATGTCAGGTGTATGCACTCATATCTTCTTATGTAACCATGGAGACGGCATGGTAGTATGCACACGTATTACTCAACAGCTCTGCAGCACAGCCACGTGACGAGATAAACCTACCGCCGTAGAAAGAATATTTTTCATGAGACTTTTATTAAGGACTGAGCATGGGGGTTTTAGTCTGCGTGGCACACTTCGGACAAATCTTATTCACTTGGATCAGTGGACTAGCAGTGGGGATTTTGACAGGGATCTCAGTATGTTTGTGTGTTTGGGTAAAAGCAGTAGAAGTGAAAGTACCTGAGGTGCCACAGCGGATAGTCATTTCTCCAAACATGAAATACTCTGTGGATTAGATTGGCAAGAACACTGAATAAAACTCTGGTTTCTATCATCATCATGGGACTTAAGTCCAGTTGGTCGGTCCATGGTTTTGGTCCGGTCTATATGCTATTAGGTGGATTGAGAGAGGCAGTTTTTTAGAGACATTATTCTGCAAACGTGGTGAGCCCCAGACAGTGCCACCAGCAGCTTGATTATTATGTTATTTCCAAGAAATATCACAGCAACTTTTAGGATGGATAGCCATGAAATGTGGTGCACAGAGGATCAAAACATTTCCTGGCTTCTCGTGTAGCGCCACCAGCAAGCATATGTCAGCATCTACAGGAGCAATTTTTTCTCAAGACATTTATAGTTCCCAGATCACGTGTCCTTATAAAATTGGGGATCCCAGCAGGTTAACATTTCAAGTGAACTGCCCCGACGGCTGTCAGATGGATTGTCATACATTTCGGTAGCTCGATATGTATTGTTCCCTTGAAAATGATTTTTTATGACTCTGACTTTTCTTCTCAGAGTCTGATCTGGGACCAGTTCAGTCACGTATGCCACCTCAGCTGAAAGAGACAGGAAACACTTTACCAAAGATTGAACGTGTTTTGGAAGAAAAATCTCTCACGAGTCGGTTGCTGTACATATTCTGTGTTAACCTTCACTGAACTCTTGCCTCAGGCAGCTTGTTCATTAATCCCTCTGAATACTGTGTCAATATTTCCACCAGAGTGAGACTGTCGCGTTGGTTCTTGACCCTTAATCTTTTTTGGTACATCATCCATTGACAGCTGTGGCTTTAACATTGTTGAGGACTTAAAAGGTATGAAGTAGGGCCATCAAAACACATTCGTAAGAATACTTTTGAGCATAATGTCTCACTTCTGCCTCCTTCTAAGGGGACGTTTAAGAACAACAGATTCTGCAGCTGTGCACTAGTGAAAAACATCAAATTTCCCATTTAATATCCTCTAGTCATCTCTGAATACAGTGACGTAATTGACCAGCTAAGTGGATTTGCTTTAAAGCTTTTCACTGTCACTTGTCCAAAAAGGTCAGCTCAGTGGTTATTTGGGAGATTGAAGGCTGGCAGGGGGCATTCCCAAAATGATCCCCACAAGGCCACGCAGCACCGGTGCCAGATTAATATATGTAGATTGGTTAGGTTATGAAAAAGAGATGAGTTTGGTCCTTTTCTGACTTAAGTGGATGTTACGCCGCTAACACTGTACTTATTGCCTGCTCGAGTGTAAGATTTGTTCACAACACTGACACACACCTAATGGATCTGCTAGTTTAATCATTTTCAGCAAAATCCCTCTCCTCCCCTGCACTTGCACACTCTCTCTCTACCTCTCTCGCTCTACCTCTTCTCTTTTGTTTTTATTACAACACTGTTTAGCTCAATG
This sequence comes from Eutrigla gurnardus, assembly GCF_963514095.1. Taxonomy (NCBI): domain Eukaryota; kingdom Metazoa; phylum Chordata; class Actinopteri; order Perciformes; family Triglidae; genus Eutrigla; species Eutrigla gurnardus. Next base: position 21,903,133 of record NC_139924.1, on the reverse strand, counting down.
CCTTCTTTGTTCCCGGTGTGTGGGACTAAATTTGATTGGAGCTAATCTCCTTTCACATGACGAAGCTAAGGAAGATAATCCCTTAAAACACTGTAAAAAAAAGTCATTTAGTGTTTTTGTGCGTGTTGCAGACTGAGCCTGGTTTCTCCCCGTGTTTGAGGAGTCACAGTGTGACTGTTGCTGCTTGTAGACAGACTTCGCATCTTCTTTTTCATTTCAAATGAAAACTTCACTTTCACTGAAACTACATTTATATCCCTGAATTCATCAAGGTATTTGTATGAGCCCGACATAGGAATTCTTTTCCTCCAAGAATAGTATCAAAGTTCATATTTTCACAGCAGACTTCTTTATCCTTTTCCTCATCCCTCGTCTTCTTCTTCTTTTTCTCACCCCCATCTGAGTAATATCTCTTTTTTCTTCTTTTTCTCCCTGTTCTTGTACTTCTCCTCCTTCCTCCCTCTTTTTCATCAGGCCAAAACATTTGATGTGTTCACAGCTTTTATCCACACACACACACGCGCACACACACACACACACACACACACACACACACACACACACACACGATGTGATGGGATACTGTCTGAGGGAGCCTTTATTCCATTACGGATATTGACACAAAACCGGCCGGCTTGGCAGTACACTGTGTCCCTCCTCCTCCTCCTCTTCATCCTCTTCTTGTCCATCTGAAGAGTATTTGTGTGCTTATGCATCACTCTAGTCGCAGAATTCCTGAGCATTCAGTGAGACTTTAGTTTTTCTATTACTCATCCTCTCACCTGGGTCCGTTTCTGACTTTCTCATGCGTGCTTTGCTTCTTTTCTTCTGCGTCTCTCTCACACTCACTGTGGAGGGTCTGTTTATATTTTGACTCTCATATTTCCCTCTCTTTCTCTCATGTTTTCTTATGCTCTCCCCACCTCACCACTTGTTCTATCACACGGCGGCGTCTCTTTTCTCAAATGGATCTCTTTTTGTCGTCCGGTCTCTCTCTTGCTGTTTTCCTTCCAGTCGTTGGCCCATCGCTTTCTCAGGCCAGCTATTGTCACAGCTGTGTTTTCTCACTCAGATGTCTGTGATGGTTTGCTGGACAGTGTGTCCTCAGCCTGTGTGTGTTCACATGTTTATGTGTGTGTTGCCGGTGCAGGGCAGTGCCATGGCTGTGTGTGTGTGTGTGTGTGTGTGTGTGTGTGTGTGTGTGTGTTTCAATCCCAACAGAGCACGTGTGAGAGACGGAGAGCGAGCGAGAGAGAAACACTGGTAGTCATTGTGCCCAAATGTCTTTTCTCCCTCCTCTCCTCCCTCGGTCTCACCCTTCTTCTCACTGGGACTCCATTGTCTGTGCCGTTAGTGTCGCCTCACTTCATCTCCGATTCAGTCCCATCATGTGAAAATGAGAAGAAAGCACAGATGTCAAGTCTCCCCATGCTGTATTATTGACACGTCGATGACATTTATTAATGTTATCGACAATTATTGTCTATTTTTTAATGTCATCTTGGATCGTCATTGATTCATCGCTCCCTTTTTCACTCTTCTTGTATTATTAGAACTGGGAATCTTCCCCCGCCTCACCATGCGATCGTGATTCACCTGCCAACGATTCTCCGTGCATCTCAGTATGCCACGCGTCAATGTTCTATCGCACTGCACGTTAATAGAAGCAGGTAAATCTGAACTCCGCTTTATTCTCTCAAAATTCAGACAGTCTTGCGTTCTGCCAAACAGCAGCTCATAGTCTTAGTGAGAGCAACAATATAAGCTCATATATAAGCCACAATGTCATAACAACATAAACCAGGGATACGTTGAATGTCGACATTTTTGCATTCGTGATGTAGTGAATCCAGCAACTGTTACCGAAGTTATAACAAGCAAGAAAGTCCACTAAGAAAAGGAAGAATGGGGAATTGGCACACAATCACAGCAGACTCCATCATCAAAAGGTGACCGTGGCTCAGGAGGCAGAGCGGCTAATCAAAGGTTTAACCTGACGGGCAGGCCAGAACCTTTGTAACACGGGGTGTGTGTGTGTGTGAATGGCTGAATGAGAGACTGTTAAGGTGGACAATGTAGATAATAGGGCTGGGTTCAAATAATCGATTTTCTGATGAATATCCATCTTCATTTGAATTTTCCAATATCGATTAATAAAATCCCAGGGTCGATCTTTTAATATACGGGCTGCGGTTGAATAGTCTATTAGGAAGGTTAGGAAGGTTCCTAACTGAAGAAGTGACCCGGAAGTAAACAAGTGGCCGCCATGATAAGAGCTGTTGGAATCCTCTAAATGCAAAGGAAATGAGCTCCAATGTTTCTTTCAGATCTCCTTTGGGAACGGATACAACGGACCTCCATACGAAAGGAAAGGAGATCACGCCGACCCACAATTCTTTGCGAGAGCAACATTTAAAGTGCCGCACACCTCGGCCGTTCATGAAAACTTTCATGCAGACATATAGTAATTGGAATAGTGTTGATAAATGTGTGGACACTGATAATAATTTAATAATATTTTTATTTCTTTCAATCATGTTACAAATTTGACAAAAACTGAACTAAAACCACAAATGAAATATAAATAAAGCAACCGGTCAAACAGGAAGGAGGAGCTGCTGGACCTGAAGCCGGTCAGTGAACCAGCTGTTTATAGAACCAACATGGGAAGAAGTAGACGATGCGCTTTTTGTAGTCCATTATTGTAGTTTCTCCAACGCAGACGCACGTCAATCGCTGGTGTCGATCATCAGCTGTCAATCATCAGCCATTATAATGACGTAGCTTAGTGAAAGTCTGGTCGGATCTCTGAGAACCACGGTCATCTTTTCCTAAATCCTTCTGAGTTCTCCTATCGCCTTTCCTTGACCCCGTGACATTTCCCCAGAGGTCAAGGAATAGGAGTTAGGACTGATTTTTATGACTATTCGACTGCAACCATGGCTTTTCCCGTGGATACGTGAAGACTAACGGCGAGAGACTAGTACAGCGTTACTCATTGCGCGGCTCGCCAAGCCTCAATTTGTGGCTTGCATCAATGGTACATTAATAGTAGGGCCCTATAAGTGTAATTAATGGGACACCGCTTCATCCAGCGTCTCTGCTCTCTGTCTGTTTCACCAAGGGGCGGGGCTGAGACACACACACACACACACACACACACACACACACACACACACACACACACACACACACACACACACACACACATCATGAAGACAGTTATGGAACTACTAGAATGTTTCTTCAGTATATGTCTTAATTTTGATGGAAAAAATGAAAACGGATTTCATAGGGCCCTAAATAATAGCTGGATGCATTACATACACTGTATGTTAAGTGGGATGACAAATAAGTAAGCAGATATGCTTGGTTGGAGATGGCTTTTGGTATTTTGCAGTTGAGGTGGCTCTGTTGTGGAGTGTCTTATAAGTGGCTTTACTGGAAAAAATAGTGAGGATCACTGGACTAGTAGTAATGAACCAAAACATGGGGAGGAGCTGCTCCACTGAAGGCACCGCCAAGCCTAAAGACAGATGTTTGGTTGCATTTCGGATTCAAAAAACTATGAAGACAGAGAAGAGCTGGACAAAAGCAAAGCCTTGAAATACCCCTCACCGAATCGATGTTGAATCGAATCAGAGATTAAATCGAATCCGGACCTTGTGAATCAGAATTGAATCGATTTAAGAAATCCGTGGTGATACCCAGCCCCAGTAGAAAATGTGCTATATAGAGTCAATTTACCATTTCACCATTCCACATTGTGATCCAGCGACACTCAAACAGGAGCCCAAATAATGAATCTGCTTCCTATGATGGTGATATGGGAAAGCTTTCACTTTCAAACATAAAATCTGTTGATGTTATGCATCCAGTCATTTGTTGATTGAAGTGTGACGGCATTAAATGGAGTGCAGAGTGTGAGCCCCGATGATTGATTTGACTTATAATGGAACAGTTTTTAACACACTCCGCTCATTTTACCTTCAGTCCCTCTTTTCCACAAGGACCACGGTGAAGGGAATGATTTTTTTCTCTTTTTCTTCTTTTCTTTTTTCAAAATTTTTACTCTGCAAGTCATGCTGAGGCTTTGAATGCGAGCTTGGTTGAGTCACGGTACACTGCCGTCAGCCATGTCACCTGAACAAGTCCTCTAATGGGAATCTGGCCACCAGAACGTCTTGTCTGCTGACATCACGGCACCCTCCCTGCTCACTGCGGCGTCCTCACTTTGACTGTGTGTGTGTGTGTGTGTGATGGGAAAACAACGCGGTAGAGAGAGAGAGGGATGGGATGGGATGAAGGAAAGAAAACATACTGTGAGAAACTGCATTATGACAATATTAGCTTTCCCAGTATGCCGTGAACCTTCTGTGAACCTTCTCACTCTGCTTCAAGAAGCAGTTAAACCACCTGGGACTATTTCATTATGAGACTTTTAATTAACTATTTTACTCTTGAACTCCTTTTGTCCAAATAACAATTTAAAGGCTGTTTCACTGTAACAAGAACACTGAATTCTGTTGGCCATGATTCTGTAGTGTATTTTCAAAATTAATTCATCCAAACCAAACTTTTCTTCTCTTTAACCAATGTGAAACAAACTTAATCAAGTTAAGGACTTTACACACTGGGAGTGTTTCTTTTTCTCCATGTGCTTAATTTGCACAACACTTGTTTTTGTCATGAATACTTTTTCAAAAAGCATGTTCATTACGTGGCATAAAAGCAGCTTTAGTTATTCATTACGAGGTTGATTCACGATGAATAACGACATGCGGAACAATTTGAGAAGGATCTTATTCTGCTGCTGCAGGTCTCGGGTTCATCATGTCACCAAACTTTGCATTTTACAGTGTGATGGAGAGTATGAACTTTCAAGTTTAGGAGAAAATTTCATTTATTGCTGCTGTTTTCAACCTGGGACTCCCTAACAACTTGGTATTGCACCCAGATAGCCGTGGTTTTGTAGGATGGAGCATTCCACGCTTCGGCAAGCTCCCTGACCGCCTGCTGTGATGATGAAAACAAATTGCTGTTATTTTAGGCTTGTTTTTTATGATAACCTGCATGCGCCTTCCTAAGAATGCAAAACAAAAATCGGAAATATTTTGGTTACATGAACGTGAAAATATGGGCTAGTTTTGTCTAGAGCTTGAAAAGTGAGTCAAACTAGCTGAATAATACATCCCTACAATATAAGATAAGTTTTTTTGAATACACATCAAGCATGAAGCAGAATATAATATTCATCTTTTCCTGTAATTTGTTTTTAATTACTGATCCAAAATATTCCATTACCAGAATTCAGGCTTCCTCATCTGAGTAGATTTTTAATATTGGAAATAATTTCGTCCATCTGAGTGTCATCATGGCGTCCTGTGGGTTTATTCTTGCTGAAGGAAAAGATTCAGTCAATAACAAAACTTAAAGAAATGATTTAAAAGTGACATGATGTTCATATCAGTCCTTTACATTGATATGGCTAACCTATTTTAGGTGTTTTTAGCTCCGTTTTGTTCTCCACCACATGCTGATGGAAATGTTTAGCTCTGTTCCTGCAAATTCACCCAGCTAATTACTGACTTGGTCTGTCTGCTTCTTGCTGCTGGGAAGGTACCTGACAGTGTATGTGGGGAGCTTTTCTAAAAAAAAAAAAAAAAACAGCTGGCTGCTGCATCTGGATACAGTGCGGATGAGTGTGGTAGGAGTCAACCAAAAATAAACCGAAAAACAAACAAACCGTAAAGTTGAGGCCGGAAAACCAAAACAATGAGCCGACGGGTGCTAAAACGCAGAGCTGAGTCGGAGGAATGCTTTCCTGTGGGTCCATCGATAGCAGGGAGACCTTGTATCTTCTTGCATGCGGCCGTTTGATCCGTTGTTGATAGTAAATACAACTTGAGATGACACGAGTGACTTAAAATCTTGCAATGAGAGGGATCGGGCTGTTGGGGAAGGAGCAGGAAAGGAGGGCGATTAGCCAGCAGAACTGAATGAGCTCAAGTAAATATGGGTTTTCTAAATGAGGCAATAAGAGAGTACACCTGCTGCTCTCACGCATACACACACACACACACACACACACACACACACACGGTCCTCAGGTGAAGATCAGTGCTCTGCTGGGTCTGTGGCCGTTCTTGTGGTCAGTGGTCAAGACGTGGCAATAATACCAATGTGCAGCTGCCAGCTTGCCATTGGAACTGATTATTGGAGCGAGAGAACGAGGCAGCAATGGACAGAGGGGGAGAGAGAGAGAGAGAGAGAGAGATGGAGATTCATGCTGTCACTGTAGTACGGCATCAGTGCTCTTCTGTCTGCACGTCACGGATGCAGAGAGGAGAGAGTGTTTACTTTGTCTTCTCGGAGACTGCAGCTTATTGGACTGAATAATCATATTAAAATGAATATGTATGTTGCACAAGCTGGAGTAGAAATATGAGATGCTGTAGGATAGTGTATGTGTGTGTGTGTGTGTGCACGTGAATTCATAGCGTTTCTTTGCTCTCCCTATAGCGCTAACGTCGGACAGGTGTGAAGGCTCTGTCATTAATCACCAGCCGCTTCTCCGACGTTCTCAGCTGCACTCTTTCATTCCTCCTCTCTTCTCCCTCCCTCCATCTTTTTTTGTTCCTCCTCCCCCTCCCGAATGCACAGTTAAAATCTAAATTCAGCTCACATTGCAGAATGGATTCTGTAGTGCCAAACGCCCCCCCCGACGTTCACTTTAACCCATTCTCTCTCCTTTCCTTTCGTTTTTTTTCTTTACCTCTCTTTGCAGTGCGTCCATCATCGCGCCGCTGCTTTTTCTCACCTCCTGTAGCTTTTCCTGCCTCTTATTTCTTCTGTCATCCCTCCATCCATCCGTCCTACCTTCTTTTCACCAATGTTTGTCCAGCCCTGGCTCGGTGTAAGAGAGGCCCAGAGGGTTGGCATGGCAGCCTGGCACAAGCACACAAGCCTCTCCATTAGCACCCCGGCGTGCCCCCGCAGGACGATTGGGAAATCTTTATTTACTGTACATCCTTCCACGTCTCGCTCCCTCGGCCTTTCTCCTCATTCAAACCCTTCTTCTCTGCTGAAACTGTTTTACGAGTGCAGCCCCGCTGTTCCCACATGAAACTTGGTAAAGTTATTGGCTGAGTGAGAAAAATAAGACGTGTTTATTAAGTGACTAACTCCTGCTTACTGCGTCAAGTGATGTCACATGAGTCTGTTGTTGTTGAAAATACAAAAATGTGGTGACATTGAGTTAGAACGGTAGGATGGACTTATTTAATTAATAGGCTGTATGTAAAACTAATTATAGCAAATCAATACATAGCTGGTGAGCTTGAATGAATTGAAATTCATTAAACTAATGGTATCCGATTTCAGATCGCCTCATTGTCACAGATACCCAATCCAGCTGTTTGAGTCAGTAACGGACTCCGTATTGGAGCATCTCTATTACAAATGATCAAACAGCTGCTCCTGGCTAATGGCTCAAACTACATTACCAGTATAACACCCAAGTCTCTGACCCAGTTGCATTGTGGAAAACGTAGGCACTCGGTTTTGACAAGGAAGAGGGTAAAAACGGTTCTTTACAGCAAAACAAGCAAACTATTCATCACGGGTCGAACGTAGTTAGTGCAATGTCAAATCGGTGGAGTATGGAGGACTTTATTGGCAGCTTTTTTATTATTTGCAGTCCGGACAAATAAAGAATAAGTCGTGTTCCGTCCCGTCAAATGCAAATAGCAGAATAAAACTCCCCTATCCTAAATCATAAACCTTATGTTGCTTCAGCTGATGTGCTGTAATTCACGCTGGAATTCACTGAGATCCTGAGAGCGACCCGTTCTTTCACAGATGTTTGTAGAAAAAGTCTGCATGCCTAGGTACTTGCTTTTACATACCTGTGGCCATGGAAGTGATTGGAACACCTGATTTTGATTATTTGGATGGGTGAGTGAATACTTTTGGCAATATAGTGTCTCCTTCAAAAATCCAGCTATCACAGTAAGACAAAGGAGCTGTAGTGTTAGATAAGATGCACTTACAAACAAACTGTGTGTTTTCCACCACAATTTGGTCCTTGTGAGTCGCGAAGCATTTTTTCACGCCATCAAATTCCTTCCCCTGTCCCACACAGCCTCGTTCCTTACCCTTTCTTCTTTCGCTCCCTCACCCAGGCCTCCCCTTTAGCTTAATTGCACAATGATTCTTTCCATTTCTCTTCTTCCTTCCTTCCCACAGTGTGCTGACACACACACACACACACACACACACACACACACACACACACACACACACACACACACTCACACACACTCACACAAACATAAAAAACAGCAGGAAAAGGCGTGTGTTGAACTCCCTCCTCTACCTGTTATTGTATGGATGAAGGTTTTTTTTTAAAGGAAGGTTGACGGAAAAACACTGTCTTATCTACTTTCGCTTTTGAGTGATCTAAACCAATGTCCTTTTCCATTTTTGTCACACACACACACACACACACACACACACACACACACACACACACACACACACACACACACACACACACAGAGTTAGAAGTCAACACGCATGCACACACACTTGCTGTCAGGGAGCTCATTATCTGAAGTGAATAGTGGCGTGCTGGACTCGGGCACTGAGGCTCCTGGTCACTTGGGGTTGACTATTTGGTCTATAGCCAGCTCTCTCTCTCTCTCTCTCTCACACACACACACACACTCATACACACACACACACACACACACACACACACACACGCACACCAGCTCTTCCCTTTTCCCAGTGGCCCCACAATACCTTCGTACTTAGGTATCTTCAGGTAATTTTACTTAAAAATTTGAAAATAAAAAATAGTTGTTAAACAGTGTTTAACAGCAGCTCTTCCAAATCAAAATATAATAAAAAATATTTTGTTGGGCGGGTGTTTCCTGTTGACTGACATTTGAGAGCCGGTGTTGGTCGGAGCCCGTCATATATTGTATGTTTCCTCTTTTGCAGCAAGCCACATAAAGCTGGTTACATTTAAAACTTTTGTCCTCGGCCTGTCATGATAAACTGCTTTTATTGGACAATATGTCCCATATGTACTCGCCATAGTCATTTTAAAACCACTTCATGCCACTGATATGATAATATAGTATTATAATAATGCAGTTTCATCCTTTCAAAGAGTGGTGAACTATTCATTCTCAGAATGTTCACATGTGAACGAATTATGCTAAATAAAACATGAAATAAAATGTAATCTCAGGCTTTAACAAAAATATGCAAAGTCTGCATCATGTCCAGGTCTCATGATGCTGCTGCTGTTTATTCTGGCATCATGTTGGTTAAAATGTAGACAAACAGACATGCAAACACAATGGAAGTCATGTCCACACATCATACACATCATAATGGAAAAGCTATCAAAATCATGTTCACAAACTGTACCATGGGTCACTGACGTAAAAAATATAGAAATCATGTCCATGTATTGTACAATAAGTCGTTCATATTTTATTATCGTCACAGGCCATTGACCGTTGTATTTCACATTTGGGAAGACCCATCATGTGTTCCAATCAGAGAGTGGAAGCTAGCAAACTTAGCAACAGCTAACATTGTCCCCACTGGTGAGCTGTCGGTGTTGCCGTTGGAATTGAAGTGATGAAACCAAACCATTTTTTGGTGCCTGCCCACATGGATGTTGCACTAGCTAAATGACCAGCATTAATATGGATTCAGGATGCATGCTCTCATCTAGGGGCCACTGTCACTGCAGGAAAACCAACGAAACGTTTGTTTAGGACACAAAAACATCACATTTCTTTGCAAAAAACATTTTAAGCGCAAATAGTTTACATTGAGTGAACAAATAATGGAATGTGTGTGTGTGTGTTTGTGTGTGTGTGTATGTGTACCAGCTGTTTGGCTCACTCATTAACCATTCTGTCTGGCTGAACCAGAGGAAGGTGTGGCTCCAGCTGAGCTCTGTGATTGGCTCCCAGAGACAATCAGGACCTTTGTCTACATAAGTCTTTCTCTGTCCCTCTCTGGACTTTTCTTATCATAAACCATGACCCCTTTTGCTTATCCTCTGTTGTGTTTATCGTTGTATCACGATTGAATCAAAAAACAGCTTTGCCAGAGAAGTCCTACATTACTGATGTTAAATTCTTGACCTTCAATCCGGTGTATAGTACTTCAAGGACTTTTTTGAACCGGCGATTCTGTAGTACATGAGTTTGTGAAATGTTTACAAATAGTGACAGAGGTTGTTACTTTAAGTTCTTGAATATTTATGTAGGAGAGCTCTATTTTAGGTTTATTATCTTGAGTTAAGTATCATATCTTGTGTAATCTATTGGCCGATGTATTACACAGAACTTGATGAATAGATTTGGATTAATTTACCCTCCCAACACGTTGGATTCGGCTGTTATCTCTCAACAGTTCTTCCCTCCTTCAACCTACTCTCTGCAGAACTTCTGCAAGACTATAATGAATAAAAAGGTCAAGGACAGCAGTGGGACTTATCTCACCTGTCAGCTCACCTATTATTATATGTGCCATTAAACAAGGTCACTTGACCCTGGAGGCTTATTTATGGTTCTTTTCTTGGCGAAGGAGAGGACCACTTGTTGCAGATTTGTCAGTTAGTCATTGACCTGGACTTTCTTATATGTTCAATGTTAAAAATCAAAGTCTCAGTAGGAAATGTCTCATGGCCTCGCAATAATTAACATTTTTAAGTATCTCGCTTCAGAGTCTCTCCCGGTTCCCCCAGCGGCTGATACCCTTCGTATCAATGCCAGCGTATTCGTCAACCATGCCCTTACCTTTGCCCCAGCGGCCAAAACAATGATTCCAGGACAACCCGTTCATCTGGAATCAATTAACCCAGGCGGGCAGGCTCAGCAGAGACTATGCTCAACATAATGATAGGCTTTCAACCAGTAATGCCTTTGTTCTGGATGGGTCTGTTTGTTTTCTTCCTCTGCTCAGATGTGAGTTTGAAGGGCATCTGAGGAGGTCTATTTCTGCCCTCTTTTTTTTCCCGGGTCTTTTGAGTTTCCGTCCTGTTTGAAGTCTACGTACTTAATTAAAACTTAGGGTTGGTGATCATGAATGTGGCCTTGAATGCCATGCAGAATGGCATCTTGGGCAAAACAGCGGTTGGCATTTGATGTCAGAAACCCCAAATCGCTCCCCAAAATGTTTCCCTTCTAGACTTTTCCTCCATTTCCCACTGTTTGTGTTCATTCCTTTCCTACTACCATATCGTACTTTAATATGGATGCAGCGGAGTATTTTGAGGCTTGTCAGTCAATGAATCCTTTTGTTTCTAAATTGGAACCAGATCCACATTGTTTATGAACAGGAATTCATCAAGAAATGCTTCAACTTTTTTAGAAGTTTTATTTAAAATCTTGCTTATCTATTCTTTCAAGTTTGGATTCATTGTGCACTTTGGTCTACATCACTGGTTATGAAAGTGTCCACACTTGCATTGTGTTGATCATAGTGCTCTAAAGTATAGCTCTAATTGACAATGATTGATTGAGCAAATGCATCCACTGCATAAAAGTAATTTCATGCGTGAAGGGTCAAGGGTGAAAGTCTATCTAAAGATGCTCTTAGTTGTACTCATATTGGCTGAGAATCCGCTAACAGTAGCGTGTGCAACCCAAGTACACAAAGTAGAGCCAACTTGCATGTAATAAGAAAGAGAGAATATGTTTACCTCAACCGGATAGATTCCAAGAACAGGAATTGATGAGTATAATCTCAATCTGAACTCATAATGGCTAAATTTGATCAAATCCTGCCATGGAATGGCCGCTTTGTACCAACTAATAACTCCTTGACAGAACCTGGGAGACCCCTCCTCCGCTGTCTTACCCCTCTAGAACAGAACATCGTCTCTTTCCCAGTTCAGTTAAGCCACTTATATCAAACCCAGATCCTTGGATAAGCCTGACTCAGGCATTTTCAGGTGCCCCCTTCTGCAGAGGTGAACATTTGGATCAAGTGATCCTCTTAGAACAGGCAGGCGGACCCTTATGTGGATTAAGCACAAACACACACAGTTTTCATTAATGAACTTGCATGAAAAACAGAGGCACACCGCTTGCTTCTGATATCAATAAATCAACAAACGCACACATTTTCACAGCGAGAGACGGCGTAAAGGGCTTCAATTATGCAGATAGGTGTAGACAAATCATTTCAAGCTCCGTGGTCGGCCTCAGGCAGCTTTCTTATGGCTAACGTATGAAAGGCAGATGGTCACTTACCTCACTTTGTCATGAATGCACACTCGTCCAATTTTCTATCTTTAGTCTTCTTTGCAATTTCTCATTTAAAATCTGTCAGCCTGACTATGTTGCTCCGGTCAGAAGCATTTCTGTAAGCTAACATGAATTCAACTACAATCTTTTGTTAGCCTTGAAGGCCGCTGTAAGCTTCAAATGAGCAAGTTATTATGAAGTTTTGTCTGATGTCAAAGGTGTTAACATTTGTTGCAAATGCCACAAGGGAAGGTGCGACCAAAAGCCTGCTATCAGTATTAATATTTGTGTGAGGAATGAATGTTAGATTGTGTCCTTCGGAAAGTTACTTATCTGTGGCCCAATAAAAAATATTTTTTGACAAAATGATACCATTATTGTTTTAGTGCCATTTTAAGCATGTTTTGATGATTATTGAGATAATATCGGGAATCGCCATTATATTATTTTGGCCAGGATAATCGTGACTCGTCCTCGGTGAGGCCCCATCAGACATGTATTCTGACAGTTTGACATCCTATCCTGCCCTATATTTCAGTAAATGTCCATGATTATCTCTTTTGACTGAAAGTCCGACAATTTAAAATCCTGAACCGCCGTCAATAAAACGTCAATAAAACGTCAATAAAACCACCAATAAAACAGCAGTGAGCTTTATGATTCACACAAACGTGTGTGCGTGTGTGTGTGTGTGTGTGTGTGTGTGTGTGTGTGTTGTGGGGGTTGCTAAAAATAGTCGGCAGGCCTCCCGTTTGTGTGCATGTCATCATTCACAGTTTGGCCTTGTGTGCGCATGCCCGTGTCTGTTATCTAAACACTTTCTTCTGTCAGGCCATAGGGGCCACGTTCCAAGTAACGTAAGCCTGCTTCCAGTGTCTGTTTTATCTTGACATGCATGGAAATTTAGTGAATCTGGGCATTTGATTATTAAAACAGAAACAGCAGTGTACCTTTTGCTTTGCTGTGTAAACATGACCATACCAGTCGGTAAAAAGAGGAGCACCATTGACACGCATTGCAAGGTCACACCAGTATTTTCCGTTTAAAATGGATGATAGTTTCCACTAAAGGCATCTTAAAGAGCTTGAAAGTCCCTGTTTGTTTATGTCATTCAACCTAGAGTTAGCATTGTCACCTATTTTTGAATTAAATCTTTGAAAACTCATCCTTATTTTTTTTTTCAACTTTTTTGTCCCAAATTTCAAATAGTTGTGCTAAAAAAGTTTTCATAAAAAAAACAAAAAACTATTCAGTCTTACTAATACTAAGCTTTTTATGTTCAGAGTTCCAGTCTGAAATATCTCAACAACTGTTATATATATCCAACATCGACACGGTCATCATCACTTATTATTATTGGTTCATAATATATGGGTCACATACAGTATATGGGTGGTATTTTCACCAACACCAGCAGCATCTGCGATAGCACCAACAACAACATTATCACCACCGGCACCAAGTACAACTACAGCAACACAAATCACAGAGCTAATTGGAATTACAAGCTTGTGCATCATATGACTTGAAAATAAGAAAGTAGCTTGTAGACTCACAAGCGCAGCTATAAAATGTGCCTGACAGGAAAAACAGCAGATTGGTTCCAGTGTTGGATCAGTACAACCAAATGTCGTCTGACATCCCCTCTGGGCCCTCTCATATGCACGGCGCCTCTTATGAAGTTGGATGGCCCAATCTCCCAGACATCACAAGTAAAGCGGTTTCGCCGTTTCTCACTCGTGTCTCACAGATCTGAAACTTTTTCCATTTTATCAAAAGTACCAATCCACACCGGCACGCTCGTCTGATGGAGACACCCCATTGTGTTTTTTTCACCAACAGTCTATTATTGCATTTGACGATGTTTCGTCAGTGCGATCTGTTTCGCAGAAATGATTGAACATGGTGCCAATCAAACTCTTCATACCTGTGTTCTTTTATTCTAATCCTAGGAATAGAAATGTGTCTGCAGACGTTCTGATTCACAACTTATTGGGCAATAAACTACTGCAGACGAGTGTCTGCTTCAAAGATACTGCACATGTCTGGTTATCCTTGACTGTTTTTAATACTATCACACTTTTGCATATCAGCAACTCTCATGCAGCTGAAAATCAGCCTTGATGACCTTGATTGACCTGTTGAGGCGGGTTTTCTGTGTTGTGACTGGCGGGCCAAGAGGAAATCATTAGTGTCCCCTTTCCTGTCCACCACCCAGGGGCATCATGGTAGGGGTAGCTGGTGTCTGGGCGGTGTACACAACTCGGCACTTCCTGTCTCATGTACCGCTGACTCGACTCCTTTTGGTGTGTATTTGTCTGTGTTTAAGCGTGTCTTTGCTTTTGGGTGTGGGTTGATATGTTGGGGTAAAGGTTGAGGCCCAACCAGTTTGGAGCCAGTGAGACTTTATTCGGTTTATTGCTGACTCTGTGAGGGCGTGTTTGTGTTTCCTTAAAGTAAAAAAGACAACCTTTATCTTTTTCCAGTTTATTCTTTTGCTGACCTCTGACCTTTAGGAGGGCTGTGATGTTCCAGAGCTCCTCCAGGTCATTATAAGAATAACACAAATCCTAAATCAGCAGAAATGCTACTGACTCTCCCTCTAGCACACCAGCCTCTATCTGCAACTGCTTCAATCACCGGCTCAGTTCATTCACACAGCGGCCATATTTGATGAGTGGAGAAGATGTAGCATCAGCAATATGGTTGTTGCACCTTTGGGAAGATGAAAAATAAGCTTGTGTCCATTGAATACTTGCGCTAACAACCTTTCTCTGTCGGTTTCCAGATGTATGGGCGCTACACCCAGGAGCTCGGGGTGTACGCCAAAGAGGAGGCCGCTCGGCTGAGGGAGAGCGGGCAGAGGCGATCGGTCACCGACCGGAGCCGGGCCCTGGACCTGCTGGAGTACGACAAGGGGCGCTGTGCCAAGTGTCGCAGTAAGTTTCATAGCGAACGGTCCTGTTGAAGCAGGTCCTGTTGAAGCAGATCCACTACAATAAAAAAACTAATCCCGGTGAACATGGCTTCTACAAAATGATGATCCAGCAACACCACCTGGAATCGCTTTAATGCTTCTGTGCTAAACTTCAGCAACTCAAGCTATTCCACTTTTTGAGTTTAAAAAAAGCATAATTCATCCATTCATCCATCCTCTAAGTGTCCTGAATTAATGAAAGGCTATTCATCAAGCTTTTTGTGGCTTTTTCATGGCATCATGTTCTCGTTATGTCATGGAAACATAAGAACATACGTATATATCGCAGAATGCATTTTCTCAGAATAGTTGAGGCCGCTTCATATGGCCTTTAGCATAATCAATGCAATTCATGCAGAAATGTACAAATCTCAATCTACGGTGTTCCTAAAGGTTTTGGTGTCTTAATGTGGAATTTCATCATTAGAGTTAAAATGCCAGTTAATTTTTGGAGATAACACACAACGAGCTGCCTAAATTGACCTCAATTTCAAAGGAAATGTTCCAAGAACACGCTTTCAACTGAGAACAGATAGCCATCATTTCATCTTCTTTACCATGAAATAGAATCAGCTTACAACCACGGTTTTCTTTCCCCCCATTAAAGTTTGAATACACTTTGCCTCTCCACAAGCAGCTCTTTATCTCTTTCTTTACGTCGCCTCATCTATGATGTAACAGACTTGTCTATGATATTTCCAAGCAGACAGTAATGAGGCGCACTGCGGTTCTAAAAAGGTCAGGAACGGTGTTTCACTGAACCTTTTTAACCTGTAGTTTAATGTCACTGAACATCATATTCTACTGTAGTCTGAGCAACCGACGGCAAT